>NC_068981.1:71544412-71565711 GCF_001194135.2 Octopus bimaculoides
TTTGTTTTGTTTTGTTTTTTTGTCTCTTCAGGACCAATAAAATAAAGTAGCAGTCAAGAGTTTTGTATCAATATAATAGCCTTTACTTTTTTCTCAAAAATTGATGCCCACTATGTTAGAAATCGGATTGCTTGCCTATCTGATGTTTTCAGAGAGCATTTTAACCATTTGTTGCTATATTTCTGTTGAAATACACAAATATTGTTTCAATTAATTTAGATCATAATGAAGAATTTAGTAAAATAATTTCATCGTTATTAACCTGGTGTTTGGAATATAAATTAACATGAAATTTTGATGGGAAGTTTAGATTACTTTAACTCTTTAGCATTCAGATTTCTTTGTCAAATGTCATGTTTATTTATTCACATTGTTTTGAATTAATCATGCATTATCTTGTAGCTTCAAGATTTCAAAACCATGATTGTCTGTTTTTAAACTGACATTATAGGATAGGTATGGGAGGTTGGATCTGGTCAGTTTTAGCATAAAACATAGAATATTTGGGCCAGTCATGGCAGTTTACATGCTAAAGGGTTAAAACAGGAAGTTTGAATCATAGAACCAGAGACATTGAGGCAGATTTGGTATCAAAAGGATTAATCTGAAAATGAGGACATTGTCTAATCTAACTATGAATATTTCTGTAGAGATTGTATAAAAAATTCCTATTTAAAAGTATTTGTGTTTGTATTAATAATAGTTCTTTGTATATACTCCAATGAGTTTTAGGTGTTCTAGTTTAACCAGCATCATTGCTTTCAGTATTTACAAACATCTTTACATTCTGAGCTTAAATCCTGTTGGAGTTAAATTTACCCTTGTTATTCATTGTCACCGGTTATCTGATATCTATTGTTAAGTCAGGTTATTATTTAATTTGAAATCATGTTTAGAAATTTGGTTATTTCTAGTTCTGATCATAATTTTCACTCATTTTACAACCATTTGCATAGATTAAGAAACTTTGTTATACTTCTCTCAAGTAATTGACAACACATTTGAAGTTAATTAATGGGTTTGTTTATATGTGTATATAAATTTTCTCATGTGCTAAAAGGTGTAAAAACATATCTTTTACCATCAGAAAGAATTTATTCTCCAGAGTAACTGTAGTGAATTTGCCTTTAGAAATTAAAATATGTCACAAACATATTTGAGCTAATCTAAAGTTCATTTATTCCTAATCACTGCTAGGCACTGATGCTGCTATTTCTATTTGAACCAGGTGATCCACTAGTGCAACTCAGTCACCGATGTCTACTTTTTAGTTAAAGCTATGACTTTGAATCTGCCCAGGGTTATCTCTGTTAAGTATTTCCCATTGAGAGCCAGAAATATGTGTCTGGGAAACTGCTAGAGGAAGTACTGAGCAGACATAGTGTTTTTACACCTTTTACCATGAGAGAACTTTTTCTCCATGCTAACATATTTTAACTAATCTAAAATTCATATACATACATGTGTGTGTAAGTCTTTAAACTTCTGTAGACAAAACTTGCTGGCATTTTTACAGTAATGAAAAACAAGAGCATTTTTGCAAAACACAAATAAAAATTAAAAGATATAAGAAGCCTATGATTATTTAAAATTCTGTCAAAAAAATACTACAGCTGATAAAGAATGTTATATATACTTCAGAAGTCAAGTTGTCTTTCTTAGTATAAAAATGCAAGTTGATAGATCATCTCAGTCTCATGAGCATTAAGATATTTTTAATAATACATCTCAAATGTGCTGAATTTGTTGTCTTGAAAGTATGTATGTGAACACTCCTCCTGTTTAAAACCTGATGTAAATACTTCTCAATTAAGGTTTGGTTTCCTGGGAATTGGGCAGTTATGTTCTAGGATTGCCTTATTAAGGTTTGGTCTCTTGGGAAGTAGGTAACCACAAATATATAAAGATTTACAAAGGGTGGGTCTTTTGATAAATTAAGTTGCTTGTTTGTTTATTTGTTTTTCTTTTAATTTTCAGCATCAGTGTATCTTATCTGTGATTCTGATATACATTTTCTTATCCAATGTAGCATTTTTTATGATCAACAATAATTTGAATGTTTAATTGCTTTTGACTAGAAAATACACCTGTGCGAGAAAGAGTCCAATTTAGCCTGCATTGATAAAAATATTGACCAAATTATACCCTATTGTCATAAAATGGTAAGGACACATTAGGTCTTGTAGTTCCAGATGTATAAAAAGATTGGGTGGGGTCAGTTAGAATGCTTTTCATCATAGGTCTGCTTGAGGAGAGATAACATTAGGCTAAACAGTAATAATCTTAACCTGTGTTAAACTTTTTCTTTTATAAGATTTATAAAATGCACCTTATATATATCAAATAAAAGTAAGCTGCTTTAATTGCAATGTTAATTTCTCATCAGTAGTACATTGGTAACTGTAGTTAGTTTAAATACATGTCTTCAAAATAGTGGCTAAATTTCAACTATAAGGAATAGTCATCCAGTATTAATTACTGTAGCAATGTAAACTAATAAAAAAAAAGTGGTTGTTAGTGGGAGCTTCTAGAAAAATGCCTCATAAAATGCCTTATTTGAAACTTTAGAAGTTGAATATTTTGATGCTCATTTCTAAAACTTATGATTAGATTTCATACCTCTTATAAATCTCTTTGTGGTACTTTACAGTTTTCAGTAAAAGTAAATGATAAAATCAAGTAAAATATTTTATGGTTTTTATTTGTTTCTTTATGTTCTCAGTTCAGATCATACCAGGTTCAACTTCACCTCTTGTCCTTCCAAGTTAGATAAAATAAACAGTCAAATACTTCTTGTAGGATGGTTAGTTAAAATACTTCTTGTAGGATGGTTAGTTAAAATACTTTTTGTAGATTAGTCAAATCTACTAAACACTCATCTTAAAAGTTTTGGCCTTGTTGTGCCTTCAACAAAATACCTTGTGATATTACATCCAATTCTTATGTTAAAATTCCACCAAAGTTGACTTTGCCTTTCATCCTTTTAGGGTTGATAAATTAAGTACCAGTCATGCACTGGGATTAATGTAATCGACTTAGCCCCCTTCCCTAAAATTTCAGGCCTTATGCCTATAGTAGAAAGGATGATTATTATACTTATTATTCTACTGAGGTCGACTTTACCTTTCATCCTTTCAGGGATCAATAAAATAAGTACCAGTTGGATACTGGGGTCAACATAACTGACTATCCCTCTCCTTCAAAATTTCAGGCCTTGTACCTATAGTAGAAAGAATTATTATGATGGTGATGTCAGGATCATCTCTATTTTTCATTCTTTTGGGGTTGATAAAGTAAGTACCATTTAAGCACTGAGTCTGCTATAATTAACTAGCCCCATGCCCCAAAATTTCAGTCCCTGTGCCAGTAGAAAGAATTATTGTTATTATTAAGGCAGCAAGCTGGCAGAATCTTTGTTGCATCAGATGAAATGTTTCGTGGCTTTCCTTCTGGTCCTTTATGTTCTGAGTTCATATAAGTACCAGTTGAACATGGGGTCAGTGTTCTGGGCTCCTCCTGCCCCTCAAAATTGCTGGCTTTCTGCCAAAATTAGAAAGAATTATTGTTATCGTTTTTGTTGTTTGTTTGTTTAATTGTAGTTGTTCAAATTCACCACTAATTGATTTGATACATTTTAATAAAGCTACACTTCGTACACTGAATATTGGCATCAATTTGTTCTGTTATTCTGACTCCTGCTACTGGAGAAAATTTCTCTGCTATTTGATTAATCTCAAATAGGAAATCTTATGTTGCCCATCACGCAAAATTAATTTCCAGTTAAAATACTTTTGTGACTATATAGGGACAAGTTTGGCCGTGTGGTCAAGAAGTTTGTTTGCAGTTTGCAATCACATGGTTTTGAGTTCAGTTTCACTGTGCAACACTGGAAAATGTCTTCTACAGTTCTAGACTGACCAATGTCTTGTAAGTAAAGTTGGTAACTGGAAACTGTGCGACAGTCTGTTGTGTGTGAATATATGTGTATCTTTGTTTTTGTTTCTCATCATTTGGCAACCAGTGTTGGTTTGTTTCCAACTCCATAACTTAGTGGTTCAGCGAAATGTGGCCAATAGAATCAATACTAGACTTTAGTTGATTAATCAACTAGACCGTTCTAGGCATTGCTTTAACATGGTCGCAATATAATTACTGAAACAAGATAAATAATTCTTTCTGTGGGGAGGGGGGGTAGTCGATTACATCAATCCCAGTGCTTTATATCCCCTCATTCTCTATATGTACTCCCTTCTTATTTCATTGACCCCGAAAGGATGAAAGGCAAAGTCAGCCTCTGTGGAATTTGAGCTCAGAGTTTAAAGATTGGTGGAATACCACAAAACATTTTACCCAGCATACTAATGATTCTGCCAGCTCAGCACCTTAAATAATAAAGGAAAAAAATTATGTGTATGCGTTTCAATTAAATTTGGAAATATTGAAGAATTTGGCAGGATTTAGTAACATAACAAAAAACTTTAGTATCATAAAATTAAACTCAGTCTCGTGCAGGTTAGTATCAAAAGGTTTAAAATGTATTATGCTTAGTAGGTTTTGTAAAATTACAATATTTTTAAAATGCTGGGAATTAAAGAATTCAGGAATTTAATTTTCTATTCAGTATCATTTAAAATAATATCCATCTTTTTGATCAGCATCATGCTTTCACTTTTACATTTATTTTAAAGATATGCAAATGCAATAAGAATTAGCAAGTTTCACTTGTAAAATTTCCTCTTTAGTTTAAAAAAGAAAATTCTAATGAAGTTTTTTTATTGATTAGATTATTTAAACAAATTTAAATTGTTAAACTAGTAGTTTGTCTGGTATGGATTTAATTAATCAATAATTTTCAATCATTAAAATTTGTAGAAACCAATCCTAATAGGAAAAAAACATCCGTCTTTAAATAAATATTTCCTTAAAACTTCCTGTCACCTCTTTTTTAAGCCTCTCTCTCTATCTCTCTCTCTCATTCATTTTTTTATATTCCCTCTCACATCAATATGTACCCCCTCCATCTCTCTCTTTCTCTTTCTCTCTCTCTCTCTCTCTCTCTCTCTCTCTGCACTTGCCCCCCCCCTCCAAACTTTCCTTGTTTTCCACATGCTTTGCTTCCACTTTTTCATAGCTTAGTTTCATAGTTCTATAAATATATTTATAAATTGTTGGTGCAGATATGTTACACTGGGATACTTCACTTGGAAATGGGTGTGGATCTATTTTACAAGGAAAATACTTTGGGGAGTATTCTGCATGACATTTATAAATAATGGTTGAGTCTCACATATGTAATATACTGAGCTAAAAAAAAATTTTCAATTAACTTAGATTATTGTTGCAAGTAGAAGACAAAAATTCCTGCTAGTGTGTTTAGAATTTAAGCACAGTAAGTAAACAACTCCAACATCATCATCATCATCGTTTAACGTCCGCTTTCCATGCTAGCATGGGTTGGACGATTTGACTGAAGACTGGTGGAACCCGAAGGCTACACCAAGCTCCAATCTGATTTGGCGGAGTTTCTACAGCTGGATGCCCTTCCTAACGCCAACCACTCCGAGAGTGTAGTAGGTGCTTTTATGTGTCACCCGCACAAAGGCCAGTCAGGCGATACTGGCAACGGCCACACTCAAAATGGTGTATTTTATGTGTCACCCGCACAAGAGCCAGTGCTTGGCTGATGAGATTTAACAAGATCAAAACACATCTATTACTCTCACCAATTGTCTTTAAAAGGCAAAAATCCACTCCTGACTGCTTTGTCAATATTTTCCAAAACTTTCAACTAGCTGACATTACTAAAGTTGTTCATTGTTAGTTTCAGTTGTTAAACACCCATTAGTGAGAGATTTTGTCTTTCAATTGTAAGGATAATTTTAGTTAAAGTTTTTTAATGCTCTGTCTTGTATACCGGAGATTCTATCATTATGGGCGTAGGCATGGCAGTGTTGTAAGTAGTTTGCTTCCCAATCACATGGCTTCAGGTTCAGTCCCACTGTGTGGCACCTTGGGCAAGTGTCTTCTACTAAAGCATTGACCCAATCAAAGCCTTGTGAGTGAATTTGGTAGACAGAAACTAATAGAAGCCTGTCATGTGTGTGTGTTTATACATCCCCTGCCACTGATTGACCTTCATTGTTAACTTGTTTATGTGCCTGTTACTTTGTGGTTTGGGCATAAGAAACCAATAGAGTAAATATCACAGTGTCTCAGCATGGTCACAGTGCAATGGTTGAAGCAATTAAAAAATAGCATTATCATCTTACATGGGTATAGTGACTATTAAGTGCTTTTTTTAAATGATATGTCATGAACTTCTAGAATGCCTTTTGAGTATTTTTTTAAATATAAATTTTTTTTTAAATGAGGACTTTTCATTATTGCTAAAGATTATATTTTGTGGAGTCAGAATGATAGAAAAAAATTGCCTAAATTCCTGCACTATGGAACTAATAATGTTGAAAATAAAATCTGAATAATTGTAGAGAATTTCTTAGTTTAATAACATTTTTATGAATGAGAATAGAATCATGAACATCTCTCCACTGTATAAACAAGAGATAACTTACAATGTCCAGTTTATTCAGCAGCAGATTTTGAGTTGATTAGGATTATGTATAATTGAAGGGTGCATCTATATCTTAATCCACTTTATTAAACTTATGGAGAAGAAAAAAAAAAGGGAATAAATCTATATTTAGTATCCTTGACCTTTCACTTAATCGCACGTGGCTACCAAAGTTCACCTGATGTTAATCAATCACTGCCACAGAGTACAGTTTTAATAAATTGATCTCTTTTGAATATATCTTCCATGTTAGAACCAGTGGTCTGCGATTTAAAGTTGCCACTTTAAGCTGACACCTGACTCAATCAGTGATTTATTGATTGAAATAAATAGGTTTTGCTACATATCCACTTTAATGAAATACAGTATTCTGAAGCTACACTCATATACTCACACATCTAATCTGTTTGCATGTTTTCAATTTGTTGTTTTTTTCTTTTTTTTCTTTTTATTTTCTATTCAAAAGTATTTAAAAGATAACTGATTTTATGCACATATCTGGATATTCAAATCCTTTATTGGATAAACATCAGATGTAGCCATGTTGTTCACTGTGAATGAAACCAGTTTAAGTCAAGTTGTTAGGTAGTCCTAATTATCAGTGTGTGTGTGAGAGATAAAGCTAGAGATTCTAAGTTTCCAAATATTATAGAAAATACAAAAGGGCAATGAATATGCAAAATCAGTTGAGCACCTTAGTGATTTATGAGCAGAAAAATAAATGCTTATGCCTACATTATGTGATGTGCATATTAGTTTTAGTCAAAGCTATAACCATATCACAGACAGGTAAATTAACACTATACCATATCATAGAACAATGCTTAACAAAACTAGGGCAATAATTAAAAATTTAAAAGAAGCAACAGAGTTATTTTAATGAGTTAATTACATGAGCCACAATTTATTAGAATTGGAAATAGGTGATGTGATGAAGGAGAGGAAAAGACAGTCTGATCTTCAGCAAATATGTTAACAAATCCAGACTTGTTTCAGTTTTATTAGACCTCTTCAACAAAGTCATTCATGTTCCTCCATAAACCAATAGAGATAGGAAGCTATTTGTATCTCACCTTTTCTGATGTAACAATCCATACTAAGTCTGATGGAAATGACTCAGGGATACATAATTGCAATATGAAAATAAATAGGAAGTGCTAATACAACCTAATGTGGGGAGCATAATTTGAAGTAATATATTCATATTAAGGAGGCTATGCCCATATCAAGGAAAGGTAATTATTGTTGAACAATGATGAGCTAAACCGACCAAAGGCAATAGCAACAATTCAATCAAAGTTTTTAGTTCTTCAGTTAAAGTTCTAGATTTCTAATTAATTTAAATTGAAAGTGTGTAATGTGATAGTTTCATTGCTCTACTATCAAATCTACATTGTCTTTCATCAATTCATTTGACTATATTGATGCCTTTATTAGACTTTGACCTAAGTAAGAGATCAGTTTCAGAAAAGCATGAAGCTACAATTGTAGGAAGAAAAAAAAAAGAAAGAAAAGAAAAAACAAACTTTAATCTTAGATTAATATTAAATATGATTTATAACCATTTTAATTTTATCGATATGACGTCTGTCTAATTAGCTAAAGCTGCCCATCAAGTGTCATACTTAATATTTAGAATTAATCTAAGATTATAAGCATTGAAAAGGTTTCTTAGGATAATTGGTTTGTTATATCATACCTTGAACAACAATATCAATTTTTTTACTCTATGCCAATTTTTATGTCTGATGGATAATGACTCTGGTTTATTGAGCTGACAAATGGAATTGGTTAGCCTCCATTATGTTTCTTGAGTACAATAATGGTATACATTTAATTAAATGATAGGATTCCAATACTAACTTGTAAATTTAGATCTCCAAGAGCATACCTTAACTCTATGGATGTAAGGTATGCACCAAGAGCATACCATAACTTTTAACTCTAACTTTATATCATATTTTAACATGTATAAGGAACACTTTTTGTCAAAAATTAAGTAAAAAAAATATGGGAGTTTCTTATACATGGATAGTATTATAATCCCTTACAAAACCTTTTTTAAGCCCCCAAAATTAGGAGGTTCCTTATGTTAAAATATGGTACTTTTAATCAGCTACTGCTAAGAACTCTATCATTCTTTGCTTGGCATTAAATTATGATAATAACTCTTCTACAAACTATTAAGTGGACTTCAAGAGCTAAAATAAATTGGTTAGAACAGGATTTCTCAACCATTTATTATCTATGGACCCCTATAGCTATTCAATGTTTACAAACCACTTTTATAGAAACCTCTTTCAAAATACTCATTTTGTTTTTCACACACTAACTTGTGTAGGTTGAACTATGTAAAATGTTAGAGAAAGAAACCTAACTATTTCTTGCAATACATACCAATACATAATCTAAAGCAAATTTTTTTTAGGGGAACTTAAAATACTATTGTGGATCTGCAATTTACTATTTTGATTCATGGACGCCCCAAAATCTTATATAGACCCTCGAGCCATATGGACCCCGGTTGAGAACCACTGAGGTAGAAGGTGATATGCCTTTTAGTGAAAAAAACACTGAATCAAATTGAAACTTATAAAATTGGTGTTTCTTAAACAGAAACTGGAAGAAGGATGAATCATAAATTGCAAAAAGTGAAAGTGAAATATCTGACAATTAAATCTAAAATTTTTCTTGTTCTTCCACTTCCCATCATCAATTTGGGAAATTATTGTTGTAGTTGACTTAGTGGAAGTCCAATATTAAAACTGAGTTGAAGATGCAGAGTAGTTTCAGCTGAAGCTCACTTGAGATTTGAAACTTCCATGTAGAACTTGGTCATGAGGACTGTGCCACAGGCATGTTTCATAGAACAATCTATATTCCCTATCAATTTGTTTGTTTGCCTCTCTCTCTCTTAGCAGTGTTAAGCAGTGAAGAGAAATAAATGAGCTTTAGGGTTATGACATATTTCAACTATTAAAAGCAAATTCACTGTAGCTACCATATAATAAAAGGTATAAAAACATCATATCTTCTCAGTATCTCCTGCTAGCGAACTCCTAGATGCATTTCTGACTCTTTAGCCCTCCACAGTAGGAGATACCAAGAGAGATGACTTGATTAGCTTCTTAAAACAGACAACACCAGTGACTGATATGCACTCAGGCTGCCTGGTCAGAATAAATACAATGGTATTAGCACTAAGCAGTGATGAGGAATAAACATATTTTAGGTTAATTAAAATATGTTTGTAATATATTTCAACTTCTAATGTCAAATTCACTGCAGTTACTGTTGAGAAACAAGGAGAGTGAGTTAGTTTTGAAATGCAATTTGTATATCTTGCTTAACATGGATCTTTGAAAAGAAGACCACAAGACTGCAATATTCATCTTGAGAAAGTACCACATATGGACAAATAGTGCTAAAAAGCACAGAAGTATCAGTAGTGATGGAAAGTCCAGAAACAGCAGAGTAGAATTTCTAGATCATGTGATTTCTGCATATTTGTATGTCATTAGTAGCAAATATCTTATATCACTGCATTCTTAGGCGAATTTACCTTCTACTGACACATAGAAAAACAGCAAGTTCTATTTCAACAGTTATTAACAATCTGCTGGATGTTTTTTTTCTAGAGATCAGCTAAGTTGGTGTTAAGAGAGAGGAGGTAGGTATGATGATCAGCTTTAGGTCACGTACGGCTATATGTGTGTATGTATGTACATATGTATACACACATATAGCTTTGATAGATGCAGTGCATGAAATTCATACAGTCACCTTATGTAGTTTTACATTTAAATAAAAACATACATATATGTGTGTATGTGTATGTATATAATAAAGATTATTTGCCAACATAACATGGCAGTCCTGGTTAGAACAAATGCTACTGCTAACCAGGACTGCCATGTTATGTTGGCAAATAATCTTTACTCTAGAATACTCTTACTGAATGTCTCTCATTGAGAGATTTGCAAATAGTAATTTTCTATTGTGTATGTATACACACATGAGGCAAAGCTGTATGGTTTCAGGTTCAATTCCACTTCGTGGCACCTTGGGTATACTATAGTTCCAAGTTGACCAAAGCCTTGTGAATGAATTTGATACAGACTGAGAAAAGCCTGCCATATATACAATGTGTGTGTGATTGATGTCATGCAATAGTTGTAACCAAATGTCACTGTCATATACAAAGTATTTTTTATTTCCAATCGTCCATGAAAACATCCTGCCATGAGGAAATATCTTGTCTAGAAACAGGTGAAGTTTAGTTACAGGAAGGGCATCCAACTATAGAAAACCTGCCTCAACAAAATCTTCTGTCTGACCCATGCAAGTGTGGAAAAGTGAGTGTTTAAATGATGATGATATTTATTTGATATAAATAGTGAAATGGGTTTGTTTTTTAATCTAAAAGTCTCCACCTCTGTTCAAAAGTTATTAGTTTTTAAAAATAGCAAGTTTATTGCATTAAGCACTTGAAGAAGAAAAAATGTTTCTCTTCTTCATTAATGTAAAGTATTAAGGTTATTTATTTAATAACTTTTATAACTACAACTACTATCACTACTTACTATTACTACTACCACCACCACCTCTTCCTTCTCTAATGCTTATAAACAGATTTCATTCAAACACTTATTTTTGTTTATTCTGTTTATAATAATAAATAATAAAATAGAAATAAATGAAAATTTATTATTAGATTTAATCTTTCAACTCTTCCTAGTTAAAATATATGATTCATTTCTGAATGGCTTGCTGAAACCAGCTGATTTTAGTCATTGGACTGTAGCAATGATGGGGCTCTGCTTTCAAAAGGCTTTTGTTGTATCTACAACAGGATTTCCTCCAGTCTTTTACTTATTGTATTGATATTTTTATGTAATGCTTAACAGTTTTTTAACACAACACCAGTTTCTTTTTTCTTTCATTTTTTTTTTTAACTGTTGGTGTTGTTACACACAAATTTTGAGCAGCAACTTGGCAGCATCCTTAGATTATCATATGAGATGCCTTTTTGCATAAATTCCAGATTCTTGCATTCTGAGATCAAATCCTGTTGAAGTCAGTTTTGCCTGTCATCCTCTAGGGATCAATAAATGAAGCATCTCTCTTGGCAGCAGACTGATAAAACCATTAGAACATCAGATGGAATATTTTCTGAGTTCAAATCCTCCTTAGTTCTTGGGTACTCTTTTAGCAAAGTTCATTCTGGTGCAACTGTCTGGGCCATATTTCTAGTTTGAGGATACCTACCTAATTGTTTCCTTCCCCATCAATCTCAGGTGTTTTGTAAAGAGACATGATCATTCTCTTCCTTTCAACTAAGCAATAACAATAAAAAAAAAAAACCAGCACTCAGAGAGCACAAACCTCTGCCAAGGTAACACCAACGTCCTCTCAACGATTAGCTAGAGTTGATTTTTAAAATGAGAATATCTGAAATAAACTCAACTGCTCTCACAAACAAGAATACTAAAAATGAACCTGACTGCTCTCAAAAATTAAGTAAAAGACAACCAGAAAAATAATCCAGAATCCTTGTCTGGTACCAGACCGATCCCAAAATTTAATCAGTTTGTGCCAATCACGAGACCAAACATCCTTGAGATATCTTGTCCAGGGACAAACAAACAAATATGACTGAAAACAATACCTCCACCTTTGCTAAGGCGAAGGTAAAAATGGAGTGTTTGATATCTTGACTCCATTTTAAGAAGCACATACAATATCATCATCATTTTACATCCATTTTTCCTTGGATAAGAGATACGGTTACAGTCTATGCCCACTCATGTAGCAGAAAGCATGTCAACTTTGGTGTTGCATCTGTCTTAACAATGTACACTGGGTATATTTTACCATGTCACTAGTACTAGAGAGGTTATCTCATATAAAGAAACTAAAGGGTCCCCTTAACCTGTTTGAGTTACTGCCCTCTTCTGTAATGCAGCTTTTAGAGCCCAAGTCTTGTTCTTATGTTCTGCTTTTGGCATGGTCTCTATGCTGGATGCCTTTCATATTATCAACCACGTGCACACATACAGAAATAGAGAAAGAAAGAAAGGCTTTACAGATTTCACATCTAAATTCCACTCTTAACAAAGTATTGGACAACCCAAGTTCATAACAAAAGACATCCAAGGTGCCAAGCAGTTGTTCAAAACCATGTTAAGAAGCAAACTTCTTAATTGCACTACCACACCCATAACAATGTTTATATTAACATCTAACAAGGCAATGCCCCCCAGTATGACTACAGTCCAATGACTGAAGCAAGTAAAAGATATTTTGTCTTTTGAATTCAGCTGTTCAACTCTTGTTTCAACTTATTGATGTATGTGCCTGAGTTTACCAAATCATTTAACCAACTGTCACGTTGAAGAATTTAACTGTTATGAAGGAAGGAAAGTGTTACTAATACTTTCTGAAACCAGTATTATTCAAAGACTAGATAAAATTCAGGAATAGATCTTCAGTTAATAAATGTTGTTGACTAAATAAATTTCTTTTGGTCAATGATAATAGAGTATTGAGGAAAAGGGATTATAAACATTATCTATTATGTTGATAAAAAGTTTCTCGATCTATATCATAAGAATGATAGATGGCCTCTCCACACACATGTACTTAATCTCTCTCTCTCTCTCTCATGCTTCTATGTATTCTTTCTTTCTTCTGACAAACATAAACACATGTATAACCTTTCTTCCCCCCTTGGACATACATTGTAATTTCTCTCTCTCTCTCTCTCTCCTAAAAGCTATTGTTAGTAATAAGATTAAAAGGATTTGATTCAATAGATGTGTGAGAGTGTGTGTGTGTCTTGTATAATTTGAAGTCTCTGGAGTATAAATCTTCCACCCAATTCTGTTTGATGCTAAAATTAAAAGGTAATTCGATAGTGTGATATATATACATTTCTTTTGTATTTACTTCAACTATTTTCATTGAAAATGCTTGTATTAAACTTCTTTCAAGTTTATGAGACATTTTTTTCTTCTTCTTGAAGACATAGTTGTTATGACTGGATACCCTTCCTATTGTCAACCACTTAACATTGTGGATTAAATACATTTGTTTATGCCACCAATACGAGAAGAGCTGAACTGCCAGGACTCTAGTGTCTCCTGTTTTGTATCAGTTTTTATTCAGAGTTATTGTACACCTTGTTGAATTGCTTTTGCTATGGCTTGTGGACTCTGTGGTGTTTTTTCTCTAATGCACATGAGGCAGAACCATTTTCACATACTGTTGGGTTTCATCAGTGATTAACTAGTGTAAGACTGGTTGGTTTCAATACAGCTGAGAAACCATATCACTCCATGATATGGATGACCTCTTAGCTATTAAGGCTGCTATGGTAGTCTAAGGTGGTCAGATAAGAATGGTTATCACCATTATGTAGGTATGGAATGAGGTGCAAGTGTCAGTCAAAACAGCTGGTAATGAAGCAGTTTTCAATTACATTGTAAGAGGTGGGGGTTGGTAGATTAAAGGCAGTTCTATAAATAAAGGCATAGGAATGACAGAATCTATCCAAGAATGATTAAATGAGTTTCAGTTGATATGATTAAAATCAACTACATTTTTGGTAGATGATGCACCAGCATGGTGATAGTTAAATGACATGAAATGAATTTTTTTATCTGTAGACTATTTTAACATATTACAGTGTTCTTCTTTTTTCTTTTTTTTCTTTAAGAATTTCAATGCTTTAACTTCTCAGCATTTAAGTAGACCATGTCCAGCCCAAATATTCTACCTGTTTCATGTTCAAACTGGCCTCTCACACCTACACTACTATGTCATTCTAAAAATAAACGACCGTATCATTGAAATCTCAAAGCAACAAGATAATGCATGTTTAATTCCAAACAATATGGATAAGCATTATGTTTGAAAGTAATCTGAATGCTTAAAGAGTTAAAGTTTCTAAGTTGCTACTCCTAGGAATTGTAGCATGTCCCTATTGCAAAAGGAAACTTGTCACAAATATTTATTAAAATATTTGCAAATAATTTTTTTTATTATTTCTATTCATTTTTCATTAATCTAGAGAAAAGGGATAATGTCTATATCTGTTTTAGAAACTCCAGATTTTTTTTTTTTTTTTTTTTTTTTTTTTTTTTTTTTGTTAAATGGAATTGCTGCAAGTTCGATTTAATTATTGGAAAGTTATAATTCTGATCAGTTTCGCAAGACTGCAGATGTAATGAGGGTAATAGGAAGGAAAATAATAGTAGCTTAAGCAGCAGTTTAAGAGAACATTAGAGGAAAATATTTAATATTTGATTACACTTTTTTTCTTTTTAGTTCTTTATGCCTAGTTTCTGACATTATTTTCCAGCTAAGTTTTGCAGTTTTAGAACCAATTTAAAATCATTTTCACAATATCCAGTATAACTTAATTGAACTAAACCACCCTGAAAATATAATTTATTACATTGCTGGGTGGTTGGTGTTAGGAAGGGCATCCAGCTGTAAAAACCCTGCCAAAAAAGTCACAGAAGCCTGGTGCCGGCTTCTGTCAAACTGTCTCACCCATGCCAACATGGAAGGCAGACATTAAATGATGATGATGATTTTACTCTTCAATAATTTAGATTTTAGATTTCCCTCTAGCTTATAAACTGTTGCATGTTTTTTTTTTTTTTCATATAAATTTTCAGCTTTTGGTAACCAATAGTATATGAACAACTGTACTCAATACTCGTTTAACTTCTATCAACCATGCTTAGCTGGTTCAATAATGGACTTGAATTAATAAGAAGCAAAGCTGTTACATTACACTCACTGACCAGCGTTTGTACTATGATGCCCACCGAAGCCTGATGGATATGATTAGTGATGTTGCTTTTAGGTGTCATTGTTTAATCACAGTTCCTAGGAGTTTGTCTCATTGAACATTGATCATTCATTCACTTTTTTTAGCTTCTAATTCATGCTAATATATCAACTGTGCATCCTTGAAGTGACAAGTAATATATTTCATTGACTAACCACCCTTCCCTCAACAGTAAAGGAAATACAGTGTCTGCTTCAGTGGATTAGTAATGACATTTTATCTGATACAAAGAACTTAATACCTTTCATCTCAGCTTTTTTAAATGTATACTTTCTTGCCTTGCTGTACAAAACTTGACCTCTCTTTGAACAGCTTATATATTTCAAATGCAGAAGCTTAACTGTAATTTAAACCAAGAATTATAAATTACCCTTTCAACTATAGGCATAAGGCCTGAAATATTGGGGGAGGGGAACAAGTCGATTACATAGATCCCAGTGCCCAACTGGTACTTATATTATTGACCCTGAAAGAATAGTCAACCTCAGCAGGATTGAAACTCAGAACAGAGAGACAGACAAAATGCCACTAAACATTTCATCTAGTATGCTAACAATTCTGCCAGCTTGCAAGAATTATAAATAAGAAACTTACTATTCATTAACCCTTTTGTTACCATATTTCTGTTTCAATTAATTTTGAAAATAATGAAGAATTTAGTAAAATAACTTTCTCGTTATTAAGCTGGGATCTGGAACAAATTAACATAAAATTTTAATGGAAGATTATAATTTAGACCACTTTAGAATAATAAGTTTATGTCATAGAACCTGGGGCAGTTCCAGGTGGTTTGATGTTTTGACACTGAACTGAAAAGTACATTAAAAATATTCAGCATTTCCTCAATTTTGTTGTCCTTTCTCTTGAATATTTTTTTTGTTTTGATTTCCCCATCAGATTGTTGTACTATACCCTTTGCCTATTTCAGTTCTTTCGCTGCACTTAAATGCTTCTTTCAAATATTGCACTGTAACTTAAGTCTTTCAGGGGTGAGCTAGATAGGCCAAAAAAAAAAACTCTAAAAGGGCAAAAATTTATTCATTGACCTTACATTGACCACACATAAATTAGTCCTTTATCATTAACTAAATTAAGCATTTCTAGTTGGAAATTACAAAAAATATATATGATTTTGACTTAGTGAAGGTGGTCTAAAATTTGTACTGCCGAACAATAGGTAAATCTTTATTTGTGATAATCTTGGAAACATTGCCTCTTTTTACCAAGACAGAGAGGAACTTTGCAAATAGAACATTTCCACTCTGTTCTGATCTGTCTAGCTTTTGAACTGCACAAAGCACACCCGCTTCTAGTTCCTCTTATTGGTTGATGAGCTGACTCTCTCTTTTTATCTCCAATAACACATGAGGCTATCCTGCACGCTTACCACCAACCATTCCAACAATTATCCACTTGCTTTCTTTCCTACTACTGCCTGCAATTACTGCTTCTCCTTGCTGTTGCTGTTAATTTTCAATACTCCCAGCACTGTCCCCTGATCACTCTGTCTCTCCCATTATACTCTTCCTTCTCTCTTCCCTCCCACCCTGATACTTCTGCTGTCACCTTCAGTCATGCCCACTTTATTAGTAATATTGAGATAACACAGTGGGGAGAGGCCCTTCTTTTTATCTTGCAGAGTACAAAGTAATCTACTAGTGGCCGTGCCATGCTAAATAGAACACACTTTGACAACATTATCTCTGCTCATTAGCCAATCTTTTTACAAAATGTACAAAGAGGCCCTTTAGTCTTGTCTTGTCAAGGACATACCCACTTCCCTTGTGTTGGTGCCATGATAAACTTTTCACCATAACTCTCTCTTCTCTCATATCACCTTTTTGTTACCCCGACCCCCACTCTCCTCTTAAGCACTACTCTGCTCAGGGGAGAGGGTAAGTCAGATACATTGACCCCAGGGCTCAGCTATGCCAAAACAAAATGTAGCGGCCAGATATGGTCTCTTGGTCCATCTGAGATGGTAGTAGCCACACATAAGAACTGACTTTGACCATTATAACTCGTTCTACTCATTATATCATGGAAAACAGGCAGGAAGATGATGATGATGACACTGATGCCACATAGATTCATGCTCTTTTACTTAGCAAGTAAACATCTTTTAGTTATGTGAATGTACTTTAATCATTTTAAATTGTTCTATTATTAAGCAGATGAATATTATGCTTAATCTTATTTCTGAAAAAAATCATTATTCCTTGTCTGAGAAATTAATACTCTGTTACATAGGTTATGTAGAGAATTGTTCAGTTGTGATAATTTAAAATGAAATGGCCTTAATATGTAGAAGTATTTAGAAATGCAGAAAACCAATTACGTTTAATATTCACTGTTCTCGGTCTTCTTTGTTTTATCAATTAGAGAAGGAAATTTTTCTCAAATTCCAAAACATAGAAGCAAAGGTTTACTGGAAATATACTTTAACTCTTTTGATACCAACATGCTTCAGACTGCTCCAGTCTGTAATATTAACTTCCTGTTTTAAAGTAGTCTTAATTAAAAAGCTTCCATTAAAACTCCTTGTTTATGCTCCAAACACCAGATTAATAATGACAATGTTATTTTAATAAATTCATTATTTTCAAATTGAATGAGACAAAAGCATTGTATTTCAACGGAAATATGGTAACAAAAGGATTATGTGGAATAAACTTAGTTAAAAGAATGAATATATTAATGTAATACATATAAAATAATTTGTAAACTTACAGCAATATTTCCAACTATAAAACAGAGTGAAGTTATGTTTCAGCTTTGATTAACATCTCTGCATTTTCACTTTTCTCTACACATCAGTAGTTTACAATTATATAGTCATTATACATTTGTTACACAATTAGTTTTAAATTAGTTACATATTCTTTCTTTAATGTTCAATATTTCTACCATCTAATTGTGTAATTTCAGATATTCAGTTTATACTGTGGTATACTGTTACATGATTTCTTTCTAACAAACAATGGTTAATGTACTTTTAGTAATGATACAGTATATTTGCACTTAGCTATTTGACCTCAGTGGATTATTGCCACTGTCTTAATATAATGCTTTTGTTTTTATATTTTGGCTTTCTCTGTAATTTAGTAAAGCTGAGTCTGGTAACATAATCAGATATTAAATATTTATCTTTATCATCTACATTAACCCTTTACCATTTTAACCAGCCATATCTAGCACAAATATTTTGTTTTATGACCAGACAAACTGGATCTGGCCTCTCACACCTACACTACAATGTAATTCTAAGAATAAACAATCACATCATTGAAATCTTGAAGTTACAAGATAATGCATGATTAATTCAAAATAATGTGAATGAGTAAGCATTACATTTGATAGATCTGGATGCTAAAGGGTAAATATGTGTTTTATATATATATATGTATGTGTGTGTGTGTATATACACACACACAAAATCCAAACCTTGATGTAGATGAATGAATCTCTATTGAATTTGATAAGGATTCACCCGTTCAATCAAGTAAATTACTTGCTCATTGGATTAGCATGCAAGTGGGTAAGCATAATACCACAAACAGCTGTACCCCTAACATAATTCTCAGGCAGAATTAGCATAACACAGTATGAGTCAAAGCTGTACCTTTGAATTACAGGTACAAACCATCCAACGGGCTTCTTTACAAGTTCTTTTTATCCAATTTAACTCACAAGGTATGGGTTGACCCAAGGCTAAAGATAATTGACATTTGCCCTAGATGCTTTGGAGTGAGACTGAACTGAGGACCTTGTGTTGTGGAGAATTTTTTTTTTTTTTGTTCTTCAACATATTGCTTTATTTATAATTTAATTAGACTTGTCTCCTTCAAAGTAGTTCCTTCAATTTTTGATACACTACTCCCAACATTTTTTTTTTTTTTTTTTCCAGTTTTGAAACACCTTCTGAAACACATTTTCAGGGGTTGTGTGCTGTTCTCATAGCAAATATTCTTTGGTCTCTTCTGTTGTTATATATCACCGACTCACGATGGATTTCAACTTTGGGGGGAAAAAGAAAATAGAAATCTGCAATAGTCAAATCTGGAGAAGAGGGTAACTGAGGGACTAAGGTTGCTTTGTGCTTTGCCAAAAAGTCATGGATAAGGAGTGATATGTCAGCAGGCATATTGCCTGTCAGAAAAGACAATCACCATCACTTTCATGTCTGAGTGACTCTGACATGCATTTTTGTTGCAGCAATGGTACTCCAACTCACTGATAACTGCATTTTCTTCCAACATCATAACCATACATCTGTGTTTCAGCACTTGCTATGATACATTTCAGAAAGCACTTGAATAATCAACAGCTCCTGACTAACTATGACTCAGATCTCTTTTTATTCACAAATTTTGTGGCAACATGATGCATCTTCAATTTCTCTTTTATAATGATGTGGTTATTTACTTTTACAGAGACTTTTGGAAACTTCACAGCCAGTCATGCTGCTGTCTAAAGCAATAACAAACCGGAAATTGTCACCTGACCATCTGAAGTTTTTAAACAAATTTCACAAACAGTCAGGTGACAGTTTTCACAGAACACACTGTTGTGATGTGATCATCATCTGTTGTCATGGAAGTTCATCCAAATTTGGTATCCTCTTCAGTGAATGGTTTTCTCAATTTGAAACATTGCTATGACTCATGACTTTGCTCATGGTTTCAACAATCTTCTTCATAGACCTGTGAAACTTTTCCACAATCTAAAACAGTATTTAACACAAATGCATTGCTCATCCAAATCTTTCATCGTTCAACTTAAAACAAATTGCCTTGTTCACAAAGTATACATTCATTGTAGCACTTGCAGATCTATGACTAACTAACATGGTGTGATGTGGCTGTTATTAGAGCGAAGGTCAGAGTCACCCATGCACAGCACTGCATATATATGAGAGAGAGAGAGAGAGAGAGAAACAAGTCAAATGAAGAAGAGATAAATAACATGAAGTTAGACAAAATGTGATGAAAAAAACTTTGAAATATAAATGAAACAATAATAAAGAATGTGCAGAATGAAATATATATATATATAGCCACATAAAAAGCCTCCAGTACACTCTGTAAAGTGGTTGGTGTTGGGAAGGGCATCCAGCTGTAGAAACAAACCAAAACAGACTATGGAACCTGGTGCAGCCCCTGGCCTTACCTACTCCTGTCAACCCATCCACTCCATAGAAAATGGACATTAAATGATATTTATGATATATAAAGAGAAATTAATGGAAAATTTCAGGATCTTGACCAAGATTATTCAATAGCTTATAACAAATTCAAATTAATACTTTTGCCAAATGTTTTTTTATTGTTTATTATTGAAATAAATTTGGAAATGCAGCATGCAATCAAACGAGTTTTAAAAAATAAGTTTGTCATGAAGAATAGTGTAATGGATTCTCATATGACTTTTTTTCTATTTTCTTTTTCATTAAATACTATTGGCTATTGTCTCCTTTAAAGCAATTACAAGCCGGATTTTGTTTTCAATTAACCCATTATGTTCTTGGCCTGCACACCTATTATATTACATAGTGTGGCTCCATGAGTCCTATTCAACCTGGAGTCACAATATCATAGCAACTTCATCAAACTTGAAATACAAATAAAATAGTATTAAAATCCCATCTCTAAATGCAAAATATGTTCAAGCATGGTGGTGTAGTTAAGAAGCTCATTTTTGCAGACACATGGTTCCAGGTTGAGTCCCACTGTGCAGTACCTTGGAAAAGTGTCTTTTACAATAGCCACAGGCCAACCAATGCTTTGTGAGTGAATCTGATAAATGGAAACTGTGTGGAAGCCCATTTTATCTCTCTCTCTCTCTCTCTCTCTCTCTCTCTCTCTCTCT
>NC_068981.1:71565734-71573085 GCF_001194135.2 Octopus bimaculoides
ATATATATATATATATATATATATACATACATACATACGGGAGAGTATTATAGTTCTCTGGAAGCATTGTGTATTGTTTGTGAAATATAATGTGTCTCGAATGGCACAACAATGCAGACTTGACTGTAATAACTGTTATAATTTAATTATTCATAGTCTGATATAGTATTTTGGAATAAGAAAATTCCTTCTTTGGATATTGCTGGGAATTGATCGAGTCACTGCTATAATTGGTTTTCCAACAGTTACTGAAATTTTTTTTTTTTTGGAAGTGTCTCTGCAGTGGTCTCATGAAGCCCCTTCCGGAATTCTTCATGAGAAGTGCGTGAGGGCTGCCATGTCTCGAGCTCATGTGTGTTGATATAGCCACAGCACTGCTTCTCAGTTATGTATTATATGTGCAGTTTTTAAAAATTCTTTTATAATACATGAGCATGTTACCAGAAATGAACTTACACGCATCCAGATGTAGCTAAATATTATATTGATTGCTAATTTCCACCCTGTTGTTAATTTGGGGCCCTAGTCTGTCTATATATTTATTGTTTTTCCTCTACAACCACTTGACAATTGGTGATGGCTTATGTCTCCCATGACTTTGTAGTTTGGCAAAATAGACTGATAGAATAAATACCAGGCTATAAAAAGTAAGTACTGGGGTCGATTTGTTTAAACTCCAGCTTGGCTGCAGTTCAATGACTAAAACAAAGAAAAAATAAAAAAAATACATTTATTTATTTATAATTTATTTAAACTGAAAGTGAATCTTAAACATGCACTGACAATTTATCTACAGTTGAAAGCTCAGATCATCAATAAGTGCTTTAAATACTGATTGATAATATTTAACTAGTATGTAAACTGAGTTTTAACATTTTTAGTAGTTTTACCGGATAAAAAAGAAATCAGCCAATTTAGGTCAGTTAACTTTTTTTATATACTTTATCGATGTCCCATAAGCATGTACTGACTAATTTTGACCTGAGCTGGATGTTTTCCTTAACAGCCGAATGTAGGCATCCAGTTAGCATAAGACATAGTTTTTAAAGTAAAAGATTAGCACCAATCTGTATAGCAATTGATATAGACATATTTAAAACACTAACTTTTTATTTTCTATTTTCCTTTTATCTAAGTGAATGTATGCTGATATACTGTTGCTTTATTATTTCATTTGTATTTTAGTGACTGATCAATTATCCTGGTTTATATGAGTCATCCTTTTAAGATCTGTTTTCTTATGGCATAACTTACTGTTTCTATGATCTCACTGTCCTTCGTTTCTAAGTGGCAGAAGAATGCTAGGTTTTTTTTTTCCTCTTTTGATATGAATGTTTACTCTGAAAGGAAAGGAATTTAAGTTCAAATGTGTCATTGTATTACATGTCCAAACAAGTAGAATTGCTTCTGTATACATCAACCTGTACTTCTGATACCCTATTTTATTTCACTTCATTTCATTTGAGCCCAGTCTTTCTTGTAAATTAATGCTGCACATCTAACAGATTGCAACCAAATCTTCCTTCAATTGGCAAATATCTTCTTCATTCATTAACTTTTTTTTTTTATCTCAATACAATATCATATTTCAGATACAGACATTGCATAATCTATTTATCTTTTGCTTAGAAAATGTTAATAAAAGCAACAACTCAATGAAGTTTTTTTTGTTTTTTTTCACATTCTCTTTCAAGCCAGTCTCTGTCAACCTGTACTTTTTGTGTATCTATTGTTTGCACTGATTGCACATCATATTCACTTATCACATAATCAACAAGCCTACTTCCTTCATACTACTGGGCTTCAGTAGGATGAAAATTAACATGATGAGCTGGTATATAGTCTTCTCTTTTTAACAACAAAGTTCTAATTATTTATCATCACATTCAAATATAAAGGTGAACCTCCAAATTGGCTACCTGCATGGACCTGCTTACATTTCAACCTGAAGTGTTTTGTTTCCCACCTGTTACTTCTAATTTATATTTGCCTTCTGACGTTTTAACTTCCTAATTGCTCATATCTCTAGTTGTGTTGCTTGATACCTTCTGTTTGTTATATTCAACTATTTTTCTTCTTTTGTTGAATTTTAGTAGCAAAGTAGGATTAAATGTCAGATGTGATGCCTTCTACTGACATCTGATTTGTTAGCTTTCTCTTCATGTGATTAACCTCCCCAACATCTTCCTAATTAGCTCTTTTCACTAAAACCAGCCAACTTGGTAATTAACCTGTTTTAGTTCCTCTCCTCTATGCCTATTGCCATGTAGTTTTCAATACTGTTTGAAGATTAAATGCAAATGATTTAAAACACTCCTATAAATACTCAAAGACTGTACAATCCCTTTCCTTTTGATATTGCTTTAATCCTTATTTACTCAGTGTATGGGTTTTAATACAGACTTATAAAATCTGAATTCCTTGACATGAAATTCTAATTTTCCCATCTTAGTTCATCTTAGAATAGACAATGTCTACAGATGTACAAATTTTAATTCATTTTGAAAAGCCCAAGTTGTTTTTGAGTATTTCATACACTTTATTCTGTCACATGCTGTTAATTAAAAAAATAAATAAGTAAATAACATGAGTACTCAAATGTAGATATGTCAATGTTTTTAAAATTTGCAGAAGTAAGTTTAATTTTGTTTCTCTGTTATGAAAGAAGCATCAGTCACGAATGTTAAGGTGTGGCTTGTTGATAATCATATGATTATTTTACAAATTGTTATAAATAAAAAAACTGTGAACTGTTTTTTGACACTCTTAATAGTTTGTTCAACAGATAACTTTGTTTTTCTCAATGAATGATGATAAAATATTTATTGTTTAACTTTGTCTTTTTCTATCAACTTCAAGTATTTTACATTCCTTTCTTAAATTCAAAACAAAAAAAAAGATACATTTATATTTTTACAGTTAGTTAAGGTAGTATATTGTTTACATGAGTATTGCAATAGGAGTATTCAAGATCGTCATATTGATAGTATCAACCTATTCAAATCAAATTGACCATTTAATACTTCACTTATTTTCATTTCCTTTGAGACTTCTTCAGGTATTTTGTAACCTACTCGGATTCACTTGAAATTTTAGCTTCAAACTGTAAACCTAACTTTACATTTTATGCTTTATATTCTTGATTTTTATTTCTCATTTCATTATACCTGTTTCCATAATCATACAAATTTACTCATGATGTGCCCTATTAATGTGACAGCAGTCTGTGACATTTTAAAGTTTGCAGTAACAAACAGGAAGTTTGAAATTTGCATTTCCTCAATTGCTCATTTGCAGTGAAGCTTGCTGGCACTTTGCAGTTGTACATTAGTCATTTTGATATCTAATGATATTGAATAAAATTACTGTTACCTATTACTTTTGGTTTCAATTATGAGTTCACAGAAGCTCAAGAAAATCTTTGAAATGTTTCTCATATTTCATCATCATGGAAATATAAATAACTTTTGACTAGTTACAAATTGTTATAAACTTCTATGATTTTAATTGTATATAAACTAATTTGAGAGTATGTTCATGAAAGAAGTGTCGCATTTAAACTTAAAACACTTTTTTAATCTTTATTTCTGAAGATCGACATAGAAGGGGTGTAATTGTTCAACATTTAATGTAAAATAATTTATCCACTCCAACTCAACCCCCATCCCCATTCCAAAAGGTAGTATGACTAATATATTTAACTAAACAGGAGAGAGAGAGTTCAAGTTGTCTTGTAGCCCTGGGTCAGGGACTATGAGATGTTGAAGTTTGTTATAGCAACAAAGAGTACTCCGTACATGTCTAGATGGTCCCTCATTTTTAACATTTCTGTTTTAGAGGATAGATGGTTTATGTACCACCTATGATGATGCATCATGTGCTATTGTGTGTTCTTTATAGTTTATTGCTGTTTCCTGGGGAGAGATAGTGGGCTCAAGTAAGCATAGCATAATCTTGAAGGACTTGGTGTATTATTTGTAGAAGCTTTTCTATTTCCATGGGCCAAATGTGGTACCTGTGAGTACTCTATGTATTTATGTGAGTGCTCTATGTATTTATTTTGATTTTCGTTTCTCTGCTGTGGAGGTGTTGCATGAAACCCATAGCGTTTTAGTCTTCTGTGTAAGTGTGGTCTGTTTAGATTCTTCAATGTGATGGTTGGTTGCATTTGATGTTGTTTGGTGTTGCTGCTAAAGCAGGCGATATTTGATTTGGTACATGTTCTTTTGGAACTAGGAGTGTTGGGGATTGGTATAGGATTGGAGTAGTTATGCAGCTGTATCTGAAGAATAGTGGGAGGATAGGAGTGTAAGGCTGTGTATATGATTTGAAGAGGAATAGGAAGATTATGTTGGTATAGGTTGAAAAGGATGAGAACAGGGTGAATCCTTATGGTACTCTATTTGGGATGTTACAGGTTGTGTTATTTTTGTACATTAAGCCACGGGTTTAGTCGGAATTAGGTGTTGAGTTTGTGAGTATGGTTAGTTGAATGTAGTTGTCTGTATTTGTTGTGATTTGGATAGGGTATGGCATGTGAGTTAGAGGTACCAAAGCTGAGCCTTTCCAAAATTTTTGAATGTGTGCATTGGAAGGTGTTGGGTCTGTGTTCAGTACTTTGGTTTTGAGCAGACTTTAAAATTGAAAACTCACCAACATGGACAACATATATTCTACAAAAAGCAAATGATTTTTTTAATGGAGATATAAATATATAAACAATACTAAGAAAATTACTCTGCAAATTCTGCAAATTTAATAGTGTTGGTACAAAAGGGTGTGGGTGCAGTGATTCCTTTTGGTTTTATTTTGTTAGATCCAAAGTCTTTGAGCGTTTTAAAATTTCTTATTGTTCTGGGATGTGTAGTAAATGAAGTGGGCAAAGTCATCTAGGTGGAAGCAGAATATTTTTTATTTCATGCTCTTGTTTTTGTGTACTTGTTTCATCACTTTTTTTTTTGTTGTTTTTTGCAAGGAGGGTTAATTTTTGAGATGTGTTTAAAGGTATTTACTAAATGTTAGAATGAAGACATGTTGAGGTTATAATTGTGATGTGTGGTTTGGCCACTGTTTGATACTTATGCTAATTACACTATCTAGTTTTATTGTTTGTTTTGTAATGATACAAACAAATGTTTTCCAGTTTTTCGGGGTGTTTTTAAGGGTTATTTTCTTTATTCCTTTGTTAGTTGTTTGATACAGAATTTTAGCTCTGTTGTCTGTGGTGTTTGCATATTGTGTTGAGGTTGTCCCTAATTCTAATCAGGTTGGCTATTTCTACAGTGTGGTCTGTTTTATATTCAGATATTTATCATTCATGTATTCCTTCTGAATTTTTTTTAATCTATAATATTTTGCTGAATATATGTACCACAGTGTCTATGTTGGTGAATGAGAGGTTGAATTCTGTGAACTTTCATTGTTTCCCTAGTGAAACTGGTTCTACTGGGCTATTTTGATGTTTGTAATAGAATTTTGTTCATTGATATGTGAGTATATTGAGATGATGATTGGTAAGTGGGCAGAGGGGAACTGGAGATTTTTTTTTTTTTTTTTTTTTTTTTTACTATGTGGTTTTGGTGTGGTACAGTAAATGATGTCTGGAGAGGCGTTATTGTGGTTAATGAAGTATGTAAGCTTGTTGAAGTGGTTTAGGTTTTTAGGAAGTAAAAAGAGCTTAGTTGGGATATTGTGTTTCACCTCATGTATTATCTGAAAACCAAGATGTGTTGTGTACATTGGAATCTCTCTCATGGTGGCATTGTAGGGTGTGAAACTTGATGAAATTGGTGAGATGTTGGTAAAAACACTAGTGTTTATTATATTAATATAATCACTGAGAGTGGCGAGCTCGCAGAATCATCATCATGCTGGGCAAAATGGTTAGCAGCATTTCATCAAATTCCCCTGAAGTCAGCTATGCCTTTCCTCCTTTCAGGGTCAATAAAATAAGTACCAGTTGAGTACTGGGGTTGATGTAATCGACCAAACTCCTTCCTCAAAATTGCAGACCTTGTGCCAAAATTTATTTATCATGCTGCTTATTTTTATTTTGACTGCTTGCATTTCTAGTGTGTTGTAATATTACAGGCTGTTACTTTTTTCCAGTATAATTTATGGTACCTATGTCCTGAATGCATGATTTCTAATATTCTATGAGGCCTCCCCCACAGTAATAAAATTTGAAATGTTGTATGTCGGGATTCTAAATATTTATCCTCAACTACCATGATGTATATGTTGTGTGTAATAACATCTTTAATTCTGTAAAGTTACTTATCATGCCTTTAATATTGCATTATAACTTTTATATATCTTTTACTTGTTTTACTCATTTGACTGCAGCCATGCTGAGATACCACCTTCAATGGTTTTAGTTAAACAAATTGACTCCAGGACCTTTCTTTAAGCCTAGCACTTATTCTATCAGTCTCTTTTGCCAAACCACTAAGTTACAAGGATGTAAACACACCAACACTGATTGTTAAACAGTAGTGGTGGACAAACACAGACACACATAGATATATACATAGGATTCTTTCAGTTTCTGTCTACCAAATCCAATCACAAGGCATTGGTCAGCCCAAGGTTATAATAGAAGACACTTGCCCATAGTGCCACACAGTGGGAATGAACCTAGAACCATGTGATTGAAAAGCAAGCTTCTTACCACACAGCCACCATGTTATGCATACAATGTTTAATGGGATTTTCTAAATCTATTCAGTTGTGGTATGTTTGCATTAATGTGTGTGATTTTAAGTTTGTTGTCATGATTTCTACAATACTATAACTTGTTTCATGACCTTTGTCCAGGATAGTTAGTCTTGGTAAATTATTTAACTTGGTATGTGTGGTTAGTTACATTGAAAGAAATAAGGATACTTTAAAAAGACACTCATGAAAGTATCTTTATAACTTAGAACTATTGCCTAGTTTGCTAATTTCTCACCACAAGCAACACATAGGATGTAGCTGCACTTCTTATTAAATTAATTTGAAAGACAATAGTTTTTGGTGTTTTTTCTATAATTGTATGTTATATTTTTAGAACTAACAGCAGTGGAACATGTGTTACTGGATTCATTGTCATCATCTAAACTGATTTTTGTCAGTTAGCAGTTTGTCCATGTGATCTATAAAAAATAATAATAATGGTTTCAAATTTTGGCACTGGGCCATCAGATTTTGAGGCAAGTGGAAAGTCAGTAATGTAAACTCCAGTACTTTACTGGTACGTAACTTGTCAAGGCTCTTGTGCGGGTGGCACATGAAATGCATCATTTTGAGCGTGACCGTTGCCAGTGCCGCCTGGCTGGCCTTCGTGCAGGTGGCACGTAAAAGCACTCAC
>NC_068981.1:71573309-71582882 GCF_001194135.2 Octopus bimaculoides
AAATAGAAGAACTAAAAACAGACAAGTAGGAGACTCACTATCACTTTGCATTGGAGTGATTGTCATTTTTATTTTTAGTAATGATGATGACTTTAAAAAAAGAAACAGACTTAAGATAAACAATAAAATGTATGTCTATAAATTAATCTGAATTAAGTATCCAGTTGATATAAAAAGTTTTATAAAGTTTGTAGCACTGGAAAACTTCAGTTGTACACATTTTGGGTAACATTTTTTCAGCATTGTCACTATACCTGCATTATTTTGTGAAGTTCTTGACAGAGCTACATGGAGTTTTCTGTATGCAAATAGATCAGTTGGGTGGGATAGAACTATTTTTATTCAGTATTGACATTGAGGATTGTTCACTGTCATTGTGAAAGTCATTCAGAACTGGAAACTGCATTTGCGTAAGAAAGATTAGCAGGGAAGTGTCAGAAAGTTTCAGCTTAAATTTTGGCCCAGTGACATGTTCTTGATAATGTTCACCTTCTGTAATAATGTCACTTTCAATTTCAAAATTCTTATTCCATTTCAAAACCCCAATTTTTTTTTTTTTTTTTGTAGCATTTACAACATATTGCTCTTTCATTGTCATTGTCGTCACCGTCATCATTTAATGTTCACTTTGCATGCTGGCATGGATTGGCCAGTTTTGACAGGAGCTGGCAAGTCAGAAGACTCTACCAAGCTTTAAAGTCCATTTTGGTGTAGTTTCTACGACTGGATGCCCTTCTTAATGGCAACCACTTTACAGAGTGCATTGGGTGCTTTTCATGTAGCACTAACATGAGCTTACCAAGTAACTTGCAAGTCAAGACCCTTCAACCGACTGGGGAGTTATATTAAGGGAGGTGGCCTTGTGCCAGGTAATGAAAGGTTAGAGCATAGCTTCCCAAAGTGGGTGATATCACCCACCAGTGGGTGATTTCAACTTACAGGTGGGTGATGGGCAATTTGAGATCTTGGTGGGCAATATGAACATTTTGTGAGTGACATCAGAGTATTCCAGAGAATTCCTATCCCAATCTGTGGAAACATCTGAAATTACTTTTGCTTGCCCTCCTTACATCAGACCTGGTTGAATCTAGTTTTAACCATGTTGGAACTTTACTTTGCTGTAAAAGAATTAGACTGGATGAGGAAACTTGCAGCTAAAGTTGACAAGTTTGAAACCAAATGTATCTACACTAGCTGCACTGCACCAGACACATCGTTCTTATTAAAAAGTTTTATTCTTTTCCTTTATAAGACAATCATTAATTATTTTTGCATCGATACTTTTACATACACAAAGTTCCTTTTACATACACAAATACATGCGTATGAAGTACAGGATAAATAAAATAAGATGAAAGTTTCATTCTGAGTAAGGAAGTATGAAAATAAATTATTTGGTTTAAACAGCCTCTCACTTTCTTACATATTTCACTGTGAAAAAGTATGGGAAGTAAATTTAATTCAAATTATTGGAGATTAACGCTTTAGCGTTCAGATTACTCTGTCAAATGTAATGCTTATTTATTCACATTGTTCTGCATTTATCTTGCCAACCACTCAGAGAGTGTAGTGGGTGCTTTTACGCGCCACTGGCACAAAGGCCAGTCAGGCGGTACTGGCAACGGCCACGCTCAAAATGGTGTATTTTATGTGCCACCTGCACAAGAGCCAGTCCAGGGGCACTGGCAACGATCTCGCTCGAAAGTCCTTACACATGCCGCGGGCACAAGTGCCAGAAAGGCATCGCTGGGCACAACAAAATTTGCATAATGTTGCTAGGTTGATAATCGTGAATTGATATTTATAATGCTGGACCCAAAGCTACTCATCTACTCCTTTTATTGGGTTAAAAAATTTAGAACATCCAATGTTAAAATGGTGAAAGGTAGATCTGCAGAGCACCTGTCTCAAGAGAATGCACCAGATTTGTTTTTCCGTGCTGCCAGTCATTATTCCCTCTCCTCCTGGCCACTTGCTATTGATATCAATCACTCTCTTTCTCTCACCCTCTATCTCCCTCTCATTCCTTTGACTCTGTTTCTACCTTTAAACTCTTACTCCCTTCACCATCTTGGTTCTGTTACTTTAACCCTATAGCATTTAATTTTTTCTGTCATAAGTAATGCTTCTTCATCCATATTGTTTTCAATTAATCATGCATTATCTCATAGCTTCATGGTTTTGAAGTTGTGATTGTCTTTAGAATGACATTGTAGGATAGATATAAGAAGCTAGATCTGGACAGTTTCAACATGAAACAAAATAGAATATTTGGGCATGGTATGGCTGGTTTAAATGCCAAAGGGTTAAGAGAATAAACACATCATAGAATTGTGAGGATTCTTTTGTCTTACATGTACAAAGCAGTTTCATTAATACTGGTGCCCTGATAAAATGCACCCATTATGCTCTGTAAACTGGTTGGCAAACTAGTGGAGCTAGGAGAGTGGTAAAAAGAACTTTGTAGTCTTGTTGAAGATATCATGCTAGTGCAATAATAGAATGCACCTAGTTTTCACTGTTAAGTGGTTAGTGATTGGAAGGGTATGCAACCATAGAAACCAAACCAAAAATAAGATGTTGACATGGGATATCTTCTGACCCTAGATACCAGTAACTAAATAAGACCTAACACATACTATCATGATCTGTTCACTCATGCTTGCATGAAAAGTACACATAAAATGCTGTTCATATACATTCTCTCCACTAGGCCTCCACAGTTTCCATTTCCCAAAGCTTACTTACAAGAATTTGGTCAATATGAATCTATAGTTGAAAACATTTGCAACTATATTGTGAAGTGAACTCCTTAATCACACGACCATACCAGATTAACTTTCCTAAACTTCAATATCAAATAATAATATTAATTTCAAATATATTTCTGCAAAGCATATTAACTTTGGATTTTATTTTCATTTTCTATTTCTCATTTTGCATAATTGATTACAAGTTCTTTTGTTTTCTTTAATATAATCCATATTCTGTGAAATAATTGGTTTATTTTGTTACGAATATATGCTAATGAGATTAATACTCAAATAGAAATTACTTTAAAAAGCAGGGTTTTTTTCTTGATTTTTAAATGTACTATGAAGCTGCAAAAATACCAGACTGTATTAATCTGTTTGTGACACTGGGATTGATGCCAAATGTTCAATACTAATTGATGCCAGCTGATTTCTGTTGCAGCTGGCACTATCTTGAACTTATGAAGCCTTGTTCACTAATAGCATTATTTATCTTATTAGAAACTTATAATACACTCATGTTCTTTTTCACTAATGTTATTCATTCTCTTGAAGCATGTAGTAAGAAATCTTTCATGATAAAATTCTTTATGAATTCACAACTTTGCATTTCTTTAAAAAATAAACATTCCACTTACAATCAACCCTCTACTGCAACCATCTAATCACTAACTTTGTTTTAAAACTTTACTTTTTGAGCCTATTCCATAAAATTCTGTGACCTTTCTCTTAAATCCTTTTACTACTTTTACTCTCCTTATAACTCTTAAGAGTCTGTTTGCTGAATACATTTTCAATTTTTGTCTTTTAGTGTCTTTCTGGTTTCAGTCATTGGACTGTAATCCTGTTGGGGCACTACTTTCAAGAGTATAATCAATCATATTAACCTTAGTATTTTAGCAATCTCTGTTTGTTGGTCAGCTATGCTAGGGGACATGAAAGAATACAAAATATCTATTCTTGATTTCATAAAATCTACTCTTACTGCAATCCTTCCATTAATTTTTTTTTTATATACACTAGATTACAGTGAATTATTTTTCATGACATTTTAGCCCTAATCTGGGGAGTAGAACTTTGTCTCAGAACTTCACAAAAGTGACTTGGAGCTATTGTTTCTGAGTTCTTGAGTTGAGGTATACTTGTAATAATAAAACTGTTTTTTTCCTTCAACTAGCATTGAAATCAACTTTAAATGATGTGTGAATTTTTTCTATTGCTAAGTTTTAATTTCTGTCTACTCAAATCCAAATTTAGATTTATGTGTATAAAATCTAATAGGATGTTGGTTATCAAACTAAAGAGTCGGTGGCTTACATTTCGTCTCCCATTGGTCTGGTTTGTAAGTAGATGTTATGTAGTGATAGATCACTCTTATATCTAGCAGAAGCATTCTGTAATTGACTTATGTTTGGTTATTAGCTTGCAGTGTTGCAAATCTTCTCATGATCAAAACATGTTATAGACAGGAAATGCATTGGGAGTATGGGGTGGGAGGGCTCTCTCTCTCAACAGCTTTTTACCTTGAACTGTGTAGTCAGCACACCACAATATCTAGGATAATTAGTGGTGAATAAAAGGAAATGCAGAATAAAAATAAAAATTTAGAGAATTATTCTGTGGAAACTGGAGATGGATTTAACACTCCTTTGCTTTTCCTCAAAAGTGTTTTTTACCAATCTCAGAGAAGTAATTTTTGTAGTCTTCTTGTATATACAGGACATCACAGAAAGTAAACATCAGCTAATAAAGAAATCTGCATTTCTAGATGATAAGTATATTCATTTAAAGCAGGAATATTTTTTCATGGATTATTTGTTCCTGATAAATAAAATTTTCTTATCAGATTCTCAATTACTATCACAAATTATTTAGTGATAAATTATATATAATCTTAGAATTAAGCAACACTGTTAGCCCTTAACGTGTATATCTGTTTCTCTGAGAAGACGTGGTTAGAACCTTAATATTCCCTCCATTTTGTTAATTTGTTATGTTTGTTTTTATTGAGAATTAAGAACTAGTATAATATCTTTTGGAAAGAAAATATAAATGCTGAGAACTTTTGCCTAAAGATGTTTGTTCCATATCCTTTTCTTCGTAGCATGACCTTGATCTGTACGAATCTATTTTCTTTTTATATTTTTAACTTAGATAAGTTTGCAATTATGCATCATCTTGATCATATAAATTTTTAATGAGAGCATGTTATTCTTGTATAATTACAGCAATTATATTTATTATTATAGTTTTATATACTGTCATCATGAATTGAATTGGTAAAGTACTTAGTGTATTCTAAAACAGCTTGACTTTTTTTTTTTTTTTTTTTTTTACTCAGATCACAAATTTCCTGTTTGATTTTTTTTTTTAATTCTCAGTTTGCATAGCACATGCCCTTCAGAGTTGTTTTTTACAGTTAGTGTTGTTGTTGGTGTTATAAACAGTTAAGTTATATAACATTTAATAAAATAACATTTATGTGAAAGTTTTAAGGGGGAGGAACATAGCTTTAAGAATATAATGATGTAGGGAAAGATTTTATTTTAATTTTTTTTATTATTTCTGAGATAGATATTCATTTTGTGGGTTTCTTTAAACTTAAATATAATTAATTTCGGTTACTTTCTGTTGGCTTCAGTGAGAAAGAATTTGTTAAACAAATATATTTTTCCTGAAATATATATAAAATAATTATCAATATATCCTATTTTCTGTAATAAATCATCTGTTATTATAGTTAGCTAAAAAGAATATCCGTTCAATAAATGACTAAATCCAGTCAAATGAGTCTGTGGGTCTAATATTTGTGTAACAATAGCTGAGCTTTTAGGTTCTCACAGTTAATGACTTGTTTATCAAGAGAAGCTGAGACTAAGAACATTGTCTGTGGTGGACAACATTCAGAGTGAGTCATGAAGTGGGGGGAACTTCACAAGAAGTAAAAGTAGTAATGGCTGCCTCTTGCCCGCCTCTAGCTACATTGGGAGGTTTGTGCAGCCAAATCATCAAACAGATTTCATAAACAAAAACTGCAGACAATTCTGATGCCAAGCCAGACAGACATCAAGTATCAACGTTTTAATTGCATGCTACTAGATCTTAGCAGTGAACATGCAGGTGTACGTTTTCATGCGCATACGCAGATTCTTTTGGCTTTTGTTTAAGGCTTATTTTATTGTTGTTTTCAAGGGTGTGTCTTCGACTCTCTCTCTCCCTCTCTCTTACACACGTGTGTTTGTTTTTTCCAGTTTTTCCCTTCCCCCCCCCCTTTTATCTTAAAGATGTATAAACTGTCTTCAGATCAACAAAAGTTGCTTGCATTCTTATATGCTTTGTCTATGTTGTACAGCAGTGACGAGATATTTCAATTTCATCAAAACAATTATGCTATAAGGGGTAAAAATTGGGGTGCAGGGGTCTACCATTTATAATGTTGATCAGAAAAAAAAAGAAGAAAAAAACATTGAAATTATAGTTAAATATGAGTCAGACTAATCTCTGGACGAAACTTAACAAACACAATATATCATTGTGTAATCAAATACATTCAAATAAAAATCTATTGTGTGTTCATATTTGTTTGTATAATATTTTGCTTTTATTTTTGTTTTCTCTTTTTTTATGATTTAAATTTGGTAATGACATTCATCAGTAAATTCTATCCATTGACTATACTTATTCTCATATTCAGTATGCTATGACATAAGAGCTAATTTAGAGTAGTACTTACTGTTTTGGGGATGGTGTATGCAGGAAGCTATATCATTAAACTCATAATGTGTGTAAAGAGTGGGGGTTTTTCCCTCAAAATAATATTCCTCTTTACTAACATTACACTAAAGAATATGAGAAAATGCATCTAATACTAGCAGGCCACACATGCATCTCGGTAAAATCTTACCAGTTCACAAGGATGCATATGGGTGATGCTTATTTCTAATCTTTAGATTAGGTAATTAGGAGATAAATTTTGCCTAAGATAGAAAACTGATCTGTCACAAATAGGTTTTCTTATGGTATGACTTAATCTCAGTACTATGAGCTAATGAAATAGTCATGTCTTTAAGGATGCTACTTGCAGCTGTGAATATAAGTTCTACTTAGAGTTAAGTGAACTTAACAAAATTGAGCTCAGTTTTTCTCTTTGCCAAAGACAATTCAGCACCAGAGGCAGAATATGAATTATTATACTCAGCTGGTTGTATTGTATCTTATTGACTCAAGCATCTATATATATATATGCACCCTTACATTTTAGCAATGCATGTGTCTGAGACAGTGTACTCATCATACATACAATCATTATCATTAACAATATACAAACAGAAGCTTCTCTATCTTGGAAGTAAATTTTCACTTCTTAATAATCTGGAAACTTCAAAAATATAACTGCATTCTTCTTGATTCTTCCTACTGATACTACAGTATCTTTGCTTTTCTGAAATACCTGGTTGTATGTTTCCCCACATAGACCTACTTGAAACAGTTCTCTTTCTCTTTTCATTCTCTATAACTAAGTTCTTTGTCTAATCCTTGTTTCACAGAATTACATTTTTAACTCTTTAACATTTAAAATGGCTGTGTCCAGCCCAAGTATTCTACCTGTTTCATATTCAAACCAACCCAATCCAGCTTCTCATACCAAGTCTACAATGTCATTCTAAAAGTAAACAATCACATCATTAAAATCTTTGGAGTTATGAGATAATGCATAATTAATTCAAAACAATGTGAATAAATAGGCATTTCATTTGACAAGAGTAATCTGAATGCCAAAGGATTAAATCTCCCTTCCCATGGTATGGTACTACCAATCCCTAACCTTTAAAATAATTAAACATCCCTATTACCCTCATTCACTCTACACACCCCTTCATACTAACTGTTGTTAACCATAATAGTAATAATAATAATAAAAGCTGTAAGCATGGACATTAAATCAATGGTAGGTGTTGTCTGAAGATTGAACTTGTGTGTAACAGTAAAAAAAAAAAAATCAAAAGTAAATGCATGGAATTATTTAGATATGGAAACTATGCATGAGAACAGATGTTCCTAAAATATTAATTATAGATTAATTCACTAATCTATAATGTTCATATAATTGAATAGCTTCGTTATTCACTACTAGTACTAAAGAAAATGCTGCAGAGAATTGAACACTTGATGAAAGTTGTTTAGAATGATTAATTAGGGTATCTCTCATAGGTAATCAATGTTAATGAAATGAAACATGTTAATGGTGTATGCCTGCTTATACAGCCATTCTAAAGAAACAGTATCAGCTTTTCAAGTTTCCAATTTTAATTACAGTGTTTGCAACTACAGAGGATTTCCAATAAATACAACTACAGCAGAAACATTTCTCCTGCCTTCATAATTTATTCAACATTCAATATATTGTGTGAGGATAGTCAAAGCTAATTTACAATATGCTAGCAATTTTGTTACTGAATAAATCTATGCATTTGATATAAACATTGACTGAGATCAACGGTCTGAAACTGAGTCACACAACCCTGGTATGGAAACCTAAGGCAGGGATCACTTTTTTCTATTTTTTTCTATTTTTTTTTTTTTTAATGTTAACCCTTTTGATACCAACCCACTTGAGACCACCCCAATATCTGTGATGCAAATTCCCTGTTTAACCCTTTAGTGTTTGAACAAGCCATATCCAGCCCCAATATTTTGTTTTCTGTTCAAACTGGCCAGATGTAGCCTCTCACACACGTACACTACAATATCATTGTAAAAATAAGCAATCACAGCATCGAAATCTCAAAGCTATGAGATAATGTATCATTAATTTAAAACAGTGTGAATGAATAAGCATTTCATTTGACAGAGTAATCTGAATGCTAAGTGATCTAAATACAAACCTCCGATCAAAATTCCATATTAATTTATGTTCCAAACACCAGATTAATTAATAATGACAGTTATTTTACTAAATTCTTCATTACTTTCAAAATTAATTGAAACAAAGGTAGCATATTTTAATGGAAATATGGTAACAAAAATGGTTTAAAATGATATAGAGGAAATAAAAAACTTCAATATAAGTGTTATCAAATATTAAATAGTAGGATTAGCACTAACTAGGATATTGATATATATGTGTGAAGATAACTTGGTTGTTATAATCATAAATCATGGAGTTAAGTTTGTTTCTTTTTTCTTTTGTTAAAACTGTGTGTAGTTCACATGTACAAACATCAGAAGATAGGCAGGTGAGAGAAGAATAAACAAAGTGTATTAGTTTGATGCTCAGGAATATATATATATATATATACACACACACACACACGCACACATAAATACATATATATATATACACAGACATATATATACATACAGACATACATATATATATACTTATATATATATATATATATATATGTATATATATACATACATCATCATCATCATCGTTTAACGTCTGCTTTCCATGCTAGCATGGGTTGGACGATTTGACTGAGGTCTGGTGGACCAGGTGGCTGCATCAGGCTCCAATCTGATTTGGCAGAGTTTCTACAGCTGGATGCCCTTCTTAATGCCAACCACTCCGAGAGTGTTGTGGGTGCTTTTATGTGCCACCGGCATGAAGGCCAGTCAGGCGGTACTGGCAACGGCCATGCTCAAAATGGTGAATTTTACATGCCACCTGCACAGGAGCCAGTCCAGGGGCACTGGCAATGAGATATATATATACACACACATATATGCATACATATATATATGTATGTATGTGTGTGTGTGTGTGTATGTGTGTGTGTGTGTGTGTGTGTGTGTGTGTGTGTGTGTGTGTGTGTGT
>NC_068981.1:71582892-71583629 GCF_001194135.2 Octopus bimaculoides
GTGTGTGTGTGTATATGTGTGTGTGTGTATATATGTGTGTGTGTGTGTGTATATATGTGTGTGTGTGTGTGTATATATGTGTGTGTGTGTGTGTGTGTGTATATGTGTGTGTGTATATATATATATAGACACAAACACACACATACATACACATATTTTTTTGAAAGTCTATGAGAATTACTTAAAACAGTTTTTGAAGTGTAAAGGTGATTTTTTTAAAAAACTTATTTTTAAAAAAATGTCATGAAATCTTTTATGAGAATGTTACTAACCTTTAACCTTTTTTGGGGAAGATTTTTTCTAGTAGATATAAAGCATGATTTATTCGTAAACCGAGGTACTACTGTACTAAATGAATATGAGAATAACAGGAGATAAAGTATGATTTATACGTAAGCTCGCAAGGAATGAAGCCAGTATGCTCCGTTGGATGTGTAATGTCAATGTGAATACCCATCAGAGTGTAAGTATCTTGAGAGAAAAGCTGAACATTAGAAGCATAAGTTGTGGCGTGCAAGAGAGACGATTGCGCTGGTATGGACATGTGGTGAGAATGGATGAGGATAGCTGCGTGAAAAAGTGCCACACCCTAACAGTTGAGGGAACCCGTGGAAGAGGTAGGCCCAGGAAGACCTGGGCTGAGGTGGTGAAGTAAGACCTTCGTACATTGGGCCTCACCGAGGCGATGACTACTGACCGAGACCTTTGGAAATGTGCTGTGCGTGAGAAGACCCGGC
>NC_068981.1:71584498-71587856 GCF_001194135.2 Octopus bimaculoides
ATTTACTTTGGAGACAGTCCTGTTCTTCATTAAATTTTGAATAGAAGTCTGCTAAATACAGCAGATGAGTTTTCCTCTTAATCAGCTTATCACAGTGATATAGACAATCTTGTAAAAAAAAAAAAAAATTCTTAAGCTTTATCTTGAGAGCCATTTTACCCCAGTGTGCAAATATTGGTTTCAAGGCCAGCAGTTTCAAGGAAAGGGCTGACACGATTACATTGACCCCAGCCCTGAAAAGATGAAAGGCAAAGTCAATCCCGGCAGCATTTGAACTCAGAACTTAAAACAGACAAAATGCTGATAAGCATTTTGCTGCATGTTCTAATGGTTGTGACAGCTTGCCACCTTCCAACATGCAAATATTAGTGGCCCATTTGAATTTTTTTTATCATCACCATGCTGCATCACAAAATTCCATCAATTAAGTAGATATACTTTAAAGTTATTGACTTATTGCATCTATTTTTAGGCTGTCATTCAATATTATGTAGATTGTGAATCTTTTTCTTTCAAAAACCAAAAAAAAGATATAATAATAATAATAAATAAATAAAATAAACCTTCTCTAATGCCCAAACATATTCAGGAGAATATTGTATTTCTTCATATACTCCTCCAAATATTGAAAAATTGTTTCACCTTTAGGATCAGTTTTAACCCTTTGGCATTCAGGATACTGTCAAATGTAATGCTTATTTATACACCTTGTTTTGAATTAATCATGCATTATTTCATAGTTCAGATTTCAATGATGTGATTGTTAATTTTTTAAATTATATTGTAGGGTAGGTGTCCGAGGCTAGATCTGGTTGGTTTGAACATAAAATAGACTATTTTGGCTGGATATTCTACCTAGCTTTTTTCCTTTTTTTTTTTTTTTTTTTTTTTTTTTTTTTTTTTTTTTTACTAACTAAAACTGCTCTCATAAACTGTATGTTTTGTCTTGAAGTGAATGTGTAAGATAAAGGTATACAGTGGTTTATTACAACTGTGTATCTTGAGTAGTTTTAAGAACGAAATAGCATCAATAAGTGGAGAACATATCAACAATTAAAAGCAGTTAGTTGTGTTTACCAGTTTAACTTTTAAGTGGAAACAGCATTGCTCATCTGATAAGCAACAATTTAATTCAGTGTTATGACAGCACTTCCTATTTATAGGAGGGTGAGTGATTTCATGATAGAAATTGTGTCCTAACTTTTCATATTTAATCAAAATCTTATCAGGTTACATAATATACTAAATATTTCCTGTTACAAGTCATTGTCTTTACTATAATATGAAAATAATAATTTCAAAATAATTCAATTTGAGGTATGTGACGGCGGCTTCAATAACAGTTTACTAGATTATAGTAATTAGTTTTTGTGATTGATTTTTTTTTTTCGCATTAAGTTTTGTGATCAAATCTTACCAGGGTCAAGTTTTCATTCACCCAGTACCACAACAACAGTAACATTTTCTCTACTAAAGTGGGTACTACTAGCCTTGCAGACACCATAACAATAATTACATCATAGCTCCCTTTTTGAAGCAGTGTTTTATGACCAGATACCCTTTCTGTTGCTATCCCTTTTATTCACCTCTAGTAACATATAGAGATAAAGTATAGCTATTCTAAAACTGGGATACGTACAGTCAAAAGTTAATATCTGTACTTATTTTATCAGTAACATACAGTTATTAATCTGATTAGTAATATTGGCTTCAAATTTTAGCACAAAGCCAAAAATTTTGTGGAAGGAGCTAAGTTGATTTTATTGACTCCCAGTGCTCAACTAGTACTTATTTTATTGACACTGTAAGGATGAAAGGCAAAGTTGACCTCAGTGGAATTTGAAATCAGAACATAAAGATGAACAAGATGCTAAACTTTGCTTGGCATGCTAACAATTCTGCCAGCTCGCCACCCTAATTTAATCAGTAATATTACTGGTTACTCTAAAAGAAACTTGGAACTGAAGAAACTAGTATAATAACTAGCTTGGACATTAATCTAATTTTCATTTATTATTGTTATATTCTGGTGCCTTGGCATTGTGCTAATTAAAAATCCTATCAAACAAACTGGAAAACAAATGGCAAAGGTTCTGGATATTTCCAATTAAGTTGAACACTATATCAAGTCAGACTGTAACTAGATTATTTATCAAAGTTAAATGGCAATGGTAAGATTCTGAGAGTAAAATAATTTACATTACTGATTGCTTTTTCAGTTTCTTATTTTTGAAAGAGGGAAAATAAACTAATAAGGAATATGTGCACTTTACTCTTACAAATTTAGAATTTTATCAGCTTTTGAATTCTTTATAGCCTACCACAAATCTGGTGCCATAACAATTCCAATTTCATTAAGATCATTTATATTTCTTCCAACATATCCATTAGTCATCAACTCCATTTAAAGACATTGGTCAGAATTCCTTACTTCTGACTTATACTAACAGACCCATTGCCAGGTAACTAAGTTTAATCTTTTCCTTCTTAATTTGAATATTAAGTTGGTGTAATTCATAAGTGAATTTATCTTGCTTCTTTTGCAAATTTTCCCAAAGTCCATATATCAACTGATAACATTTATTGAATTGTGATATTACCTAGCTATTGATTTATGATTCTCTGCTACAGTGATTTCTAATAATAAAAGTCAATAATCCAAATATTCATTTACTGGGCTTTCTCCCAAAATGAAAAAGAAACAGTAATGTATTTAATACTTCTTGACCAAGAAACTATATTACATCTCAGTTCTGCACATTTCCTTTTGGGATTTGTCCTGTAATATACCTAGAATCAATAAAATAACTATATTGATGAATTAAGTATTTAATGACACCCTTTGTATCTCAGAAAGAGTTTCTTGGGCCATGACTGCCGAGGACATGCGTAAGCTTGCAAGGAAAGAAGCCAGTATGCTCTGCTGGATGTGTAATGTCAGTGTGCACACCTGACAGAGCGTAACTGCCTTGAGAAAAAAGTTGGACCTAAGAAGGATCAGATGTGGTGTGCAAGAGAGACGACTGCGCTGGTATGGTCATGTGGTGAGAGTGGATGAGGATAGCTGTGTGCAAAAGTGCCACACCCTAGCGGTTGAGGGAACATGTGGAAGAGGTAGACCCAGGAAGACCTGGGATGTGGTGGTGAAGCACGACCTACGAACATTAGGCCTCAACAAGGCAATGACTAGTGACCAAGACCTTTGGAAATATGCTGTACTTGAAGGCCCGGCAAGCCAAGTGAGACCAGGTGTGTAACCAGCCCACTTTTGTGTACCTTTCCTTCATTGGACACTAAACTCTGCTTGCGAAAACCTGTCGAGGCAAGTGAAATCGAAATCAAATTTGATGACTGGCAT
>NC_068981.1:71587866-71609258 GCF_001194135.2 Octopus bimaculoides
GTCGCCTTACTGACACTTGTGCCAGTGGCATATGAAAAATATTCAAGCAAGGTCGTTGCCAGTGCCGCTGGACTGGCTCCTGTGCAGGTGACATGTAAAAAAAAGCACCATTTGAGTGTGGCCGTTGGCAGTACCGCCTGACTGGCCCTCGTGCTGGTGGCACGTAAAAGCACCCACTACACTCTCGGAGTGGTTGTCGTTAGGAAGGGCATCCAGCTGTAGAAACTCTACCAGATCAAATTGAAGCCTGGTACAGCCATCTGGTTCACCCGTCCTCAGTCAAATCGTCCAACCCATGCCAGCATAGAAAGCGGACATTAAACGATGATGATGATGATGTTAGAAATGATGAAGTTTTGAATTTTTTATGGTGTTGTCAAGGAGAAAGGGCAGCACTTATGACAGTTTTCAAGACCTCAAAGACCTGACCCCAAATAAATGCAACTGAATACTCCATTAACTTGTGGTGTTAAAAAAAAAAAAGACATCCTCCAGATTTGCCGTCTCACTCACATATATGTAAAGCCTAGCAAATTTAAGTTTCTCATCTTTTTAGGATAAATAGCAATGAGTACTTGTGATATACAGGGGTATATCTAAATTAGCTTGCTATTAACTAATATTTCAGTTTTTATTATGTCTGTCATCACGCTTCTTTCTTCTCTTCAAGATTTCATTTTCTTTTTCTCTTCTGGATTGATAAGAATTCAGCCATCTATATATACGAAACTTTCATAAATTTAGCCCTAGACTCTTTTTGTATGTTAAAAAGTGGATCAATCTCTAATAGAATCTGAAGTGCTTTAATAGAGAACTTTATCTGGATTTCTTTTCATGTTTTATACAATATGAAAATACCTAACCCATTGCTTATTGGACATTAGAACATGGGCCTTTGTTAGAATTCTTCTTTTGGTCATAATGCAAATTAGAATTTTTTGTTGTTTCAAGTATTCTTTCATCTTTCTCGGAAGACACAATTTCTATGGCTTCATATCCTAAAATAAATCCAGACTATACCTTTTAATCGTCTCCATCATGTACTAGCTTGTCTGTCTCTTTTCTATTGCCTTTATTACATCAAACTTTAGTTTAACCCTTTAGTATTTAAACTAGTCATAGTCAACCTATTCTACGTTCAAACTGACCCAATCTCACTCCTCACACCTACCCTACAATGTCATTCTAGAAATATACAATCACATCACCAAAATCTCAAAGCTACAAGATAATGCATGATTAGCTGAAAATTCCTTCACTCATCTTCATACTCAACAAACATTCTTCAGGAAACTTAATTTCTTCTCTCCTCCATTTAAGCACTACTGAGTGACTGTCTATATCAATATTATAATATTTATTAAACAGTTTGTCATAGTGACCCTTCTGCACTGCTGTCTTTTTAATGTCACCGAAAACTAATACACCATAAATAGTTGCCAACATATATTTTAATGCTTACCTGGTTTAACTGACACATTGTCCTGCATTTCAAAACCTGTCATAGAATATATTTGTAAAACTCCTGTTCTTTGTGTCTTTGCTGGCTAATTGAGCTTCTTGTTAATTTTTTCTCCAGTTTTAAAGATACTGTTTGTTATAACTTCCTTTCTTTTCATGCCATCTAAGCCTGTTTTGTCCCTATTTGATATGTCTAAGCATTTATGCCATCCAAGGATTATATATAAATCATTTATATATCTGGTTCACAGCGAAATTGATTTGCCTCTTGATTGATAATTAACCCATTTATAAACTAGTTTTCTAATGAGTGTGTATAACATTTGATATGAAGTAATTTGCATAAGGGACTAGCTGGAGCTATTTATTCTCTTTGTTCTTATTACTGTATCCATTGCCTTCATGCATGCCATTATCTGTCCTATAAAAATAATTGCTCAGTTATCAAGGACACTCATTTCTATGTCTTGTAAAGCCCTTCTCATTTACCTAATACTTGTGTTGTACATGTGAAGAACTATTTCTCAGAACCCTGCACTAAATATTTCAATACAGCCCTTCTTTCCCAAGACTATACTTCTGGAATTCCCACTCTGCCAATATTTTTTCTCACATTTACTGATCTACAGATATTCTGGGAAGACCCAGACTGGTTTCCATCTCTTCCAATTATCTTATTTTTCAAAAGAAATAATAGATGAATGGTAACAGTTTATGCTAATTGGATGCAAACTAAGAAACAAAGTTATGTACTTTGCTAAGGAGTGCAACAATGGTTAAAAGTTCAGATTTAAATTTATAACCCTGTCATCAGTAGTTCTTTATCATCTCATAGCCATTAGATTCCTTTATTCACCTTTGCTATATTGATTCAATCCATCTCTTTACTAAAAGTCTGTCAACTAACATTGTCAACTGTTAAGAACATATACATTTTTCTGTGGTCATTTTGTTGGGTTTAACTTTTCACCTGATGTCCTGCATGTAACACGTCATGTTATTACTTATCCTTCAGCCAGTCTACATCCTAGATGTTCTGTGAGGTTAAAAGTGAGTTGGCATTGAAAAGGTGACCGTATGTGCTCACAACTACTTAGAAACCTAAAACAACAAAAGCATGGTACATGTTACCGAGTTACACTCATTTGCAAGAGACAGCTGGCTTTACTGTACTATTTTCTTAGCTATACAGGCTGTTCATAAATTACTTCTACAACTACCACAATTTATTGTATCTGTTAAAATTGGGATCCATTGATGAATTTTTATTAGAAACATCAAAACACATGAAAGTGTTCAGATGTTTCTAATAAAACTTTGTTTGCCTGTTTTCAATAAGCTCTACTGAGTTATCCTTATTTATCATTTTTATCTGAATTTTTCAAATTGTAAAGATAATTTATGGACACTTTGTATTTTTTTTTATACTGGCTAACTCGAACCAGCTATATACATTAAGGCTTTGTTAATATAATTTAATCCTTTCCTTCTTTCAATTAGTCATACAACATTTATCAATATTTATAATACAGCAAGTATATTGAAATGAAAGAATACTTAACTTGAAAAATCTTCATAAAGCATGAAGAATGTTAATAGGGCACCAATATTTCAAAGATTATAATAATACAAAATAAATAGCAATTTTATTTGGAATACAGTTGCTGGTGCTACTAGATACACTTCATTAGCTTTTCCAAGTCATCATCTTTATATCTCATTTATAAAAGAAACATTTGTAGGTAGCTTAAGGGAACACAGTGACATCCAATACATATGCACACATGCATAATTGGTATAAGAGGCTGATTGTTTAGATAAAAAAAAATAGTGTTAATGTAATCAGAATTGATATTCAGTATTGGAAGTACATGGTTTTATACAGGTGATTCATTCATTCAGAAAAGTTGTATCCCATGTTTAAATTTATTTTATTTTATGTTATTGTTAATGGAAATCATCAAAATTTACAATATTTAAAAGGGGGAGACAGACAGACAACCAGACACAGGAAACAAATGAATGGTGGATAGGATGGCAAATGAATAAAACCTGTAACAAGTTTTAATTACAACTTTTAGATGTGTGTGTGTGTGTGTGTGTGTGTGTGTGTGTGTAGACATGGTTGTGTGGTGAGAAGTTTGCTTCCCAACCACATAGTTCTTGGTTCAGTTCCACTGTGGGGCACCTTGAGCAAGAGTCTTCTGCTATAGCCTTGAACCGACCAAAGTCGTGAATAGATTTGGTACGCAGAAACCCGTACACAGAAAGAAACCCATTGTGTGTGTGTGTGTGTGTGTGTGTGTGTGTGTGTGTACTCACAATTATGTTGATGCAGACAGGAAAAATAGAACTCAAAATATGGATATATGTATATTTTTATTAATATTTAGCAGAAGTTACAGAGTGATAAAAGGTCTGAGAACTTTGTGTTGGCACTTACATATTTTGTCAGTAAATTATAAATCTGAAAGAGAAGCACACTGTAAGTTATAGAGCAGTAGAGTATTTAAAGGTAGCTATGGCCAGTTCATAGGGTTAGCCAGGATTTCGCATCCATAAAGCACTTAATTTTACATACTTCTCATCAGGCCCACCAGCCATTAGGGTTTGATGAGGTGTGTGTAAAGCTAAGCGTTTTATGAATACGAAACCCTGGGTAACCCCAAGAACCAGCAACACTATCTTTCTCTAAATATATGTATGTATCTGTGTGAGTGTCTCTGTGCCTGTATTTATCTCTCACCATCACTTGACAACCAGTGTTGGTGTGTTTACATCCCTGTAACTTAGCAGCTCAACAAAAGAGACAAGTAGAATAAGTAAAAGGCTTAAAAAATATATAGGTACTGGTGTCAATTCATTAACTAAAATTCTTCAAGGTAGTGCTCCAGCATGGTTGCTGTCCAGTGACTGAAGCAAGTAAAAGATAAAGATATATGCTATATACTCGACTCATTCATGGTGGGGCACTTTTTGTTTTTCTTTGAAAGATCAAAGTAGGGCATAGGACAGCAAAGGTCAAGAAACAGTGATATAGAATATGGAATATGAGTGAGTAAAGTACATGAAGTTAAGGTGGGATTTCAGTGTGTCATTTTGAAGATTCTCTGAGATAAAAAGAAGTATAACAATGAAGCGTTTGATGGAAGTGACAAATATATATCTGATGTTGAAATTTAAGGGTACTCAAGTTAGGCACTTGTAGGAAAGAACAAACTCAAAGACAACCAAATTACTTCATATGTTTTCAAAGATTTCATCTACTTTTAACACTCTCCCTCCCTCCCATTCACCTCTGGCTTTTTTTCTTTTTTTTTTTTTTTGCCTTCCACCCTTACCTCTTCCTTTTCTCTTTTTTTGCTCTCCCTCAGTCTCATCACTTTTCACCTCTTTTCTTCCCCTTTCCTTCCTGTGACTAAATTAGCAAAATTGAGTGTGTGACTCAACATTTGTCGATGAAATGGAAAATATGAAGGAATGATAAGACAGTTGAAATAATTAAAAAAAAAAAAACTAAGGAACAAGCGAAAAGAAAGAAGCAATTTTATTAACCTTGTTCAATGTTTACCACCAGAGAAATATACTTTCAAAAAAAAAAGAAAAAAAATTAAGGTATATGAAAAGAGGTTGATGTTAGAATAAAGCTAGTGACAAGTGTTGCATATTTATAGAAGCCCTTAATATGACTAACCTGGCTTCTTTATTAAGTGATTGATGACAAGAAGTAGAGAAAGCAACAAGCTTCAATGTTTCTTTGATTTTTGTTTTTATTCCTCCTCATAAAAGTATAACTGGTAAATTCTCTTTTTATCAGAATGACAGCAATATTTGGCGGGTTGGGAAAAGGGAGCTAGGCAACGTTGAGGAAACAGATTTTTTTTTATTTCTTTCTATTTTACATCTCAAGAATAAAAGAATAAGATCTTCCCCAAAAGAAAAGACATTCAACTAACTAAAAGGAGCTTCTTAAAGTAAGGTTTTTAGTGAAAGAATGAGAGAATTAGAACGTTTAGAAATTAATATACAAGTCATTTTGCCTTTATTGTTGTTGTTATTATTATTATTATTATTATTTAGGAGGCAAGCTGGCAGAATCGTTAGCATACCATACCAAGCATTTTTTCTGACTTAACATTCTGAGTTCAAATGCCATTGATGTCAACTTTCACGTTCACTGAAATAGGTACCAGTTATGTACTGGAGTTGTAATCAACCAGTCCCTTCCCCCACTAAATTCCAAGCCTTGTGCCTATAGAAGAAGATATTATCATCATCATTATTATTATCATTTAGATTCTTTCACACACTTCAGTGCAGCCGTAGCTGTGTGATTAAGAAGTTTGTTTTGCAACTGCATAGTTTCAGGTTCAAGTCACACTGCATAGTACCTTGGGTGAGTGTTTTCTACTGTTGCCTTGGCTTGACTAATGGTGTGTGTATGTAGAATTTGGTAAATGTAAATTGCATATATGCTCAATGAGTGTGTGCATGTGCATTTTTGTTTTTATATACCATATAAAACAGTGCAAATTTTGTATCTTTTGCATACAAAATAACAGCCATTTGATAAGTAGTGACTGACAAACTAAGTCCGGACTGAAATGAGTACTTGAGTCAACACAGTCAGTTAAAACTCTTGCTAGCAGTGCCTTGGTATGGCCACAGTCCAATTACAGAAACCATTAAAAGAATAAAAACAGTTAAGTAGACTGTCTAAATAGAACTAGCACTATAGAAAACTATAACAGTTGCTCTTCATTCAAGAAAGCTGCCTGAAGAAAAAAAAAACAATGCTGTGATGTTTTAGGGAGTTGATCCATGCAGTTAAGTATCTCTTTACACTGCAACTAACTTGACACCTCAAGAAAAAGGATTTAATGTTCAAATCTAGCTTGTCAATGAGACAATCTTTGCATGAGGGCTACCTGAGTCTGGATAAGTTTTGCTTATTTGATTCAAACAAATACAAGCCAAAGGTTGATCTTGATAAACTTTTAGCATGTTGAGTGTGTATAAGATGAAAACTGTTTACCGTAATAAATAAATTTATTTAGAATAGATGGTACAAACACAGCTTTTAAATAATGTAAGAAATCAAATAACCACATGTCTGGGATCGTTTTGAATAACAAGTCAGAGCTAACTAGTCATGAGACAAAATTGTGAAGGTAACAAACGCATGTGCAGTGTTGTGTGTGAAGTTTAGTCAGAGAACATATTCAGTTCATGGCTTGAAATTACTGTAACAAATTCATAGTAGGTGTCAGCGATGTTGGTAACACAACATTTGTCTTGTAGGCTGTGTGATGATAAAGTTAGTCGTTGAACATGTCACCATGATAAAGCAAGAGAATGACTGTGGTCTGAAATCTATTAGGTAGGCATCATTATAACGACAGTAATAAGAAGTTAGCTAGGCAAATATCATTAGAATGACAGTAACCGCATGTGGTCTGTGGCCTTGGGCAGAAGAGAGGTGTTCGTGCTCCTTGGTGTGGCAATAGTGAGAGAGAGAGAGAGCCCAAAACACTGGAATATATAGGTGTCAGCTGCCACGCCACCTGATGGCGTTTTACCATCAAAGGGATGTAACTCAGCTATCTTCGCTACTTGTTGGCATTTGCCAACAAAGGGACATAATATTCAGCTATTCTCGCTATGCTACATCATTCCCCTCTGAGACCATTGTTGGTAACTTTCTATAGAATTTGTAGCAGAGCAGGGCAAGGCAATGGCACAAAAGGTGGAGGAAAGGAAAAAAATGTAAAGATTTTCTTTCTGTCATCACTGGAAAGAAAAATATCTTTCCCAACTTGTTGAGCAGAGAGAATGGTCTCTGAGTGGCAGAAAGTTAAAACTGGCATCACCTCGAGCTAAAAGCTGTGCATCACAGACCAAGTGTGCAAAAAGAGGTGTGGAATAGTAGATCACAGCATTAAACATGAGAAAAATAGAAAATGTACAAAAAGCAATTGAAAATGCGACAAGAAAACAAAAAAGCAATGTACAATATAAATTCAGTCCATGTAGAAGCTCAAAATAAGACATGCAAGGGAATGTGCAGAATCTGTATGGATAAATGTGATACAAGGCTGAGGTAGTGTGCAGGATGTGCCAGCTGGTGCAAAGTTGAGGTAGTGTACAGGATGTGCTGGACATGACAGTTGGTGCAAAGCTGAAGTAGTGTGCAGGGCTGCAGAATATGCCAGGGGGTTTGACAACACAAAACATACATGAAAATGCAAAAACAGGAGCAAAGTTCTGACTCACAGAACGTCTGACATGCAAACATGATAACAACTGTCCAGGGAACTGGAAATCACAGGATGCAAAAGTCAGTGTTTTGAGTCTGCAAGAGCAGTAGGTTGCTTGCAGAAGATGTTGGCTCCTACGACATAAGCAGTGAGAAAGCAACTAAAATCATAGAATGTGGTGTATGTGTACAGATATTTGTTCTCATCTTGTTTGTTGCTAACACAACGTTTCAGCTGATATACCCTCTAGCCTTCGTCAGGTGTCTTGGGGAAATTTCGAACCTGAGTTCTCATTCCTAAGGTATTTTGAGGGCGCAGCATGTTTCACCTTTGTATAACCTACCACAGCTGCATGGGATGGAGTACATGCAGTCTTTGGTCATATTCTCTTCTCTTGGTGGTTTTACTCAAAGGAGATATTTGTGAAGTGTATTAATCTTGAATACTGTCCTGATGTCATATGGGCCGCATATCTTTTATATCTTCATGGAGAGGCCTTTCACATAGGGTAGACAGACTGTGGACAGTTTATTGGTTTCATCCCCATTTTTCTTCATAATTGGAGTGAATAGTATGTTTTTAGGGTAGTTGTTGCTTAATAGATTATTGAGCTTGATCATTTCTTCATGGTGTGCATCATGATCGCTACTTAAATTCTTCGCTCAGCTTTCCTCGCTAGGCTATGAGATGATACTTTTCAATATACTTGCACTAATTTGACACTTCCTCAAGTAAAGATATAGTTCAATCTGAAAGCCTGACCATTGCAAGAAATAGATAAAACTAATTTTTGACTAGAAGATTCCATTGGCAACTGTTGTGATATCAACTTGTTGAAGAACTTTTTTCCCCCAAGTAAAAAAGTTTTCTGATAGTTGTATTGTCTCAATATTGCAGCGACATGCTAAGAAGTCAGACTCAACAAGCGTGCGAATGATAGTCCAGTGTCAGTTATTGATGAAACTACCCCATTACTCAACAACGATCCAGAAAGTACTGAGTAGATTAAACATTTAAGGCACCATTGAATGCTTTGAAATCATTATTAGAAGGCAGTGTATTACAGATGATAAAGTTCTCATCAGAGACAATCATTCTATAGCTTCCAATTTTCTGTCATATTTAAGCCATCACAAATAATCAAGAAATCATAGTTGCATTGCTTCCATTGCATTGCTCCCACTTAAAGGAATTATGTTAGCTTCTTATAATTGAAATATAATGAATGAACAATGTAATTACTCCATAAACTCAATTTGACATTCAACACATTTAATATTTGGCGTTTCCAAACATTTGAAATTTCCCTTCACCTTCTTAGCATTAATTTTTAAGTAATTGTATATAAATGAAACAAAAATACAGGGAGAAGAGAGAGCAAAACTGAGGTAAACAAGATAAAATTGGAAACTATTCAGAGATTGTGAGGCAGACAAAACATGTACATTACACATTGAATGTTATTTACTAGATACTGCACTTTATAACACCTTTAAAAAGAAATGATTAGGTGTGAGGACTTGACTTAATGACTCAATTAGCAAAGAGCCAAAGTGAAGGTTTCTTTTGGCCAATCAAGACAATATATAGTAATTAACTATTGCTCAATAGAAAGTTGAACATTAGGTTGAGCAAACTTCCTGAATAATAATAGTTGGTTTCCTTACCAGAGGACTGACAACTGGGTACTAATTGATTACATCAAAGAAATTACTGGCTGGCTATAATTCTTAGTATTGTTTTCAACCACAGACCTTAGCCAACTAGAATTTATATCAACAAAACCTAGTGTTTTCAATTTAAACTAAAACGTTATAATTAAGTTGTTACAAAAACAGTATTATATTACAAACATAGTGGAATTAAAATTTATGTCTAAAAGTAAACTTTGAAAATAATGTAAACATTGTACTTTGTTTGTTTGTTTATAATTAACTTACAAACCCATGCTCAGTAAAATATTAAAACAATATTTGACTAAACTGTATTTTTTTAACTGTCAAATTTAATGTTTTGGACACACATAAATATATCTGTTTGTGTGGACTGGATATGCATGCATTTGTGTTTGGCATTGCATGTGAGTGCAAGCTCGTTACATTTCGGTGAGTGTTAAGATTCCACTATGTACTTAACAGTAAATGTAACGTCAACAAGAAATACTTCAAATTAGTTGTTCAACCTTTGCGAAATGTCCTCGTATCACACTCAAATCTTAAAAAGGGTGTTTTAAACATTGAATCTTAAAAACATGAAAAAAAGTAAGATGAGATGGTCACAGCTAGAATACTTTTGATTATTGAAGTGTGGTTCGTCAGAGCTGACTTTGGCCTAACAAAGAACTTGGTGTAGGTGTAATTTTGGCACCACAAAACTTCAGTAGTTGTTAATAATTAGACAATACAGATGTGAGTACTTGGTACCTTTGACATTTTAACACTACTTGTAGATAGCTAGTTGTTGAAACCTTTAACATTTCAGATTTTGATAATTAAAAAAAATTTTCATACCATTGATTTGTCACCTGTGGCATATTGGTTATTGACCCAAAATTTGTAAACATTTGCTTATCTAACTCTTTGACATTTAAACTGGCCATATCCAGCCAAAGATTTTTGGCTTGTTTTATGTTCAAATTGTCCAGTTCTCGCCTGCCAGATAAGCTCTACAGTGTCATCCTAAAAATAAATAGTTCTCACCAAAATCTCATGGCTATAAGATAATGCATGATTTATTCAAAACAAAGCGAATGAATATTACTTTCAACAGAATAATGTGACTTCTAAAGGGTTAATGAGTTATAAATAGTTGCTTTTTTTTTAATATCATTATTTCACTACTTTTATTGTTTAATTAGTTGCAGGGTAAAAATGTTTTATTTTACCTGCAGAGAACATAGACATTGGCATAAACTCTAAGAACTCAAGAGTGTGTCTGCTGACCTGAATCTACCATTAAGTTACCCGTCACCTGTTGATGACAGTTATATGTCCCTACTACAACTCAGACTAGGACAAACAGCAGTTTTCTCTAACTAAACTGTCTGAAAATACCTAGCACCCTGCCTTATAGAAAAAAAAAAGGTTATTCTGGCATTGCTATTGTTACCCCCACCCAATAATAAACTGGTTTTCAACCAACTCTCCCTCCTTACTCCCATTATTTTTTTCCTTCTGTTTTTCTGTCAACCTAAATATACAAAACAGTGTTTCATTGTGGAGATCTTTTTTTCTAGATTTGGTTTCAGATTTTACCATTATTACTTTCTAGATTATGATTTGGTTCAGTCTATTTGCAGATGGATATATGCCTGTGTTTTTATAACTAGTTTTGACATTTTTCCATTTCATTTACAGTCTACAGAAAAGTTAAAAATATACACCCATAAAGTTGTTTATATATATATATATATATATATATATATATAATGGTCTTTGCATACATAAAAAAAAATTCTTAATTTTACTTTAGTTTCTAAATTCTGTTCCTGTCCTCTGTGTCAGTTACTGATAAGTTGTCAAATATACATAATATATAAACTGTATTTAACTGGTTTTGATTGAAAGGTTAGAGTAGATCTGTTAATATTGCAGCTGTTAACACATTCAAGTAAATGACGCTATTATAATATTGTTCTGGAACTTTTTTCTTTCCCTTCCTCAATCACTCGGCACTACTGAGTATATATTTTCATAATTAATCTCAGATGTTCAAAACAATTTTACAAAGAGAAAACTAAAACAATGTTCACTGTTTCTAATTCAAATTTTCCCTTTTTTTTTTTTTTTTTTTTTTTTTTTTTTTTTTTTTTTTTTTTTTTTTTTTGTCTTGCTCCCTCAGTTTTATTGTTCAACATAAATATGTATGTGTGTCTGTTGAAATGTAAAATGTCAACTGCTGCTTGAGATTTGTACTCTGTTGGTATTGCCGTTGTAACATATTTCTGTTTAAACGTCTTTGATAATTCAACTTTGTCAATTCACTCTGCATCTTAGTTACTTTATTCAACAACTACTCAAATCTTAAAGCTTCAAATTACAACTTTTATTTGTCTAAGTCGTAAGCTCTTCTCACCTACATTGTCTTAAGATTGCTGGTTTGCTCAGTTATTCTCAATACTTTAAATGAACTGCACATTTACTGAAGTGCTTTGAAAGCTTTTTTTTTTTTTTTTTTATAACAAGAAAAGATTGACTTTGCGTCTTGTTCTTTGCTGAATGAAATAACATGAACAGCTTAGTTTATTTCATCACCTAGTTTAATCTTTTTATTTATATGAAGTTTCTACTGATTAATTAATACAAAGAGCATTTAACAATTTATGCAAAACATAGAACACAAAAGATTTTCCAATTGCTACTTCATTCCTGTTGATCATAGGACAGTGCTGCAAGAGAAGAAATGAGTTGATTAATAACTTACAAACACACTTGATATGAATTTATGGATGTCCAGCATTTAAATACTTTTTACTCTTCATTCATTCATTGACCAGAATTATACCATAACCACTCTTTCTCATCAGCAGAGTATCCCAAATTTCAGAGTGAAATGCATCTAAACATCTATTGAAATATTCACTTTGAGTGACAGTAAATGTTCTTAGACCGACATTACTTTTAGATATACACTGTTAGGAAATCTCTGTTCTTACTTATTCCTTCTTGCTTTGTTCTATCTTAATTAGTAATACTGAAGTTTGTTTAAAATAACTTCATCATAATCCACATTTTTATGTTTTGATTCACAAGGACTTCTTTTAATCATACTAATGATATACTGTTTTCATACTAGTTTCTCTCCATTGTTAGTATATATTTTCCCCTGCTGTTAGTATACAATATAGTTTGTTCTCCAAATGATACTAAACACTAATTTTACCAAATATTTTCCTCTTTGTGACTGGGAAACTGAATGCCTGATCTCTGAAGTGGGGGGGAAAAAATGCTGAAAATAGACAGGTCTATCTGTGTGTGTGTGATCATCATTTCAACATTATAACATCATTATCATTGTAATGTCTACTTTTCCATGTTTGCATGCATCAGAGAAAATTAATTAGGGCAAATTTTCTCTAATTGGATGTCCTTCCTGGTGCCAACACTTGTTTCCAAGCAAGGTAATAATCCTCCTGTCTGGGTGAATAAAACTGAGAATATGAACACTTTTTTTTTTCTTAATCTGCAGAAGTTACAAAGTGATTGAAGGGTGGAGTTTGATGCATGGCCCTTATCAAGTTCGATAAGGGCCAATTAAAAATTAAATTAATAGTAATAGTAGTATTTTATCAGTTGAAATTAATAATTATAGGGTAAGTCTTTCAAGTAATATTTGTAATATCTGATACCTAAAATCTTAATCAGTTTATCTATTTAATTAATTCTTAAATTTCGTGTTTCCAACACTTCTGGAACTGTTAGCGAAATGAATAACTAAATTTTTAACTTTATCTTTACTGCTCTCAGATGATAAAGTTACTAAAAATGTAAAATAACTGGGCTTCAGTTTAGTAATATAAACCAAGTGTGGAAAATTTTGTTTAAGTGCAAATCTAGCTGAATATATTTTTAAATCAATGTTATAAGGCCATTTTGGATTTTTTTTTTTTTTTTTTTTTTCACTGCAGTCAAGCATTATAAACCTTTCCATTTTTTTTTTTTTAATATGTACAATAACGGCTTGTTTCATGAAGTGAAACATATTTCCTGTATGAAGCATGAAAACCTAGGTTTGTTTTATCATGAAAATTAGTCAAAACTGGATCCTAGACTTACTATCACATCCTTTTAGGACTGAATTCCACCTTACATCACTCACAAAAAGACATTGACCTTAATTCACTCACCCTATGCTAAATCAATTAAGTCATTTTGTTGTTTCCTAGAATGGTGGATCCGTCAGCTTATCACAATTATTATTATTTTTCTTTAAATACATACATATATAGGCACAGCGTGGCTGTGTGCTGAGAAGCTTGCTTCGCAACCACATGGCTCCGGCTTCAGTTCTACTGCGTGACACCTTGGACAAGTGTCTTATACAATTGCCTCAAGCTGACCAAAGGCTTGTGAGTGGATTTGGTAGACGGAAACTGAAAGAAGCTTGTCATGTATATATGTATGTATTTGTGTTTGTGCTTGCCCCCCACCATCGCTTGAGAACCGATGTTGGTGTGTTTACATCCTAACTTCACGGTTCAGTAAAAAGAGACTGATAGAATAAATAATTGGCTTACAAAGAATAAGTCCTGGGTTGATTTGTTTGACTAAAGGCGGGTGCTTCAGCATGGCTGCAGCCAAATGACTGAAACAAGTAAATGAATAAATGAATATATATAAGAGCATCATTATTTTACAGCTATTTTTCATGCAGGTATGACTCAACAAATTGGAGGATGTGTTGCTCCTTGTATCATTTTTAGTATGGCTTCTGCAGCTAGATGCCCTTCTGAACACTTTCCACTTTATAAGATGTACTAGGTTCATGTTTCATAGCACCAACACTTTATAGGTTGCCTTGCCAGCAGTATGGCTCAAGCTCTGTGTTGAATACCAACCACTTATAGAATGTACTAGATATCCTTTGTGGTACCAGCACTGTTGGAGCTACCTTACACAAAGCAAAAGTGTGTTTTTATGATGGATGGGGCAGATTTATTGTGAGAGAATAGTAATGGAGAGAATAACAAAGGGATAAGTGTTGGGGTGGGAGTAATGGAGAGAAGGGAAGGGGAAGAGTCATGTGAAGGCGAGTGGAGGACAAGGTGAATATGGTGATGGGGTGTGTTAAGTAAGTGGGTTCAGTGATGGATTGGGTCAGTGTAGTTGCCATACCAGAATGGGTTGGACTGTTACACAGGTTTATTGTCAAGAAAGGATGGTGGGGGAGAGACTAACAGAGACAGTGTTAGGGAAGTGGGCAATTGGAGGGTAAGTAAGAATGATAGGATGTAGGGGTTTTGAAAAGGCAAAAATGCTGTACTACCCTATATTATATATTATCTATAATATAATACACTATATTATATAGAGTGGTGCATGAAGGAGAGATAAATTAAAAATGAGGGGCCAGGACATTTCCTCAAGTTAACATGTCCAAGACAGCGTGGTGACTGGAGAATCAGGGAGTGTAAGTTAAGGTTGCCAGAGTGCAATACTATCTTGCTACCCCACCTTTCTCTTTCCTCCCAATTCATCAGACAGGCAGACAGACACATACATTCATTCATTCTGAGCTAAATTAGTTTCTTTAATTCTTCCTTTTAATATCTTTTCAAGACTCAAATTTACTTGTATGTATAGGCAGACACATTTGCTTTTAATTTTAATTTAAAAGTTTGTCTTTTTGGTTTAAATATATTCTTATGGATATTTAGACACAACTAGATCGGATTCAACAACTCAGATTGATTCCTTTGAAGTTGGAAAAGAAATCATTAACAAATATAATTCGTAGATAAAATTAATTGTATGATCATTGTTATTTGGAATATTCCACTATCATGGTTATATTTTTCTTATGTTTTATGAATTTATTCTGTATAGTGCTGACTGCCCCCATTTCATAAAGGATATATGTCACTGAGTTTTGATCAAGAGAATATTCATAATTAAGGTGTGGTCCTCTTGGATTTACCTATGGAATAATACATCAGATACAACATAAACCATTAAAAATGCTTGATGTTATGAATAAATGAATATATAATACCCCCACAGGTGCTATATTTTTTGTTTTTATGTGACATAAAGTAGAAGGGACAAAGCTAGTCCTGCAGCTCCATGGGAAATTTTGCTTTTACATGAGAGCTACTATAGCATTAACAATTTATTAGTTCACTGTCTCCTTTAAGATGATAATTACCGTAACTCTCATGAGGAAATTAAGGTTGCAGCTTCCTCTTAGAATTATAAATAAATCCACTTTAAATGTTTGTAAATATCTTCCCAGAGTATTTTAAACTATATAATATTATGTGTATAAGTAAGGATGAAATGTCACTAAATCTTAGCATTGTGTATGTCAAACATACATTTTGCAGCAAAATCTTTCAAAATTGTTGTAATTTCATTGAAAGAAACATTTTTATACCATAAACTACATTTTATTTTCTTTCCTACTCCCTTCTTTAGATTACTATTTAAGTTATTGATGAAAATATTTACCAATATATTGTTTTAAAAGATAGCTTTATATCTCTTTTTGATCTTTCTTGTGTGTCATGTGAATACAAAACTAAAGTAAAATATGAAACATATGTGAAATTTTATTTCTTGGAGTCTAGTGATTCCAGTGTTTGAATTTTGGTATTAGTACTACAATGATATGATGGCTCTGATACAAAGGTACTGAACCATTGATTAAGAGTTATAACTTTTTCCTCTAGTTTGCCTGACATATTAAAAACTTCTACTACTTCACGGGATTGGTTTTTGTCTGGTGCAAACTTTAGGTTCCACTCCTACATCGCAGTTGTGGTTAATGGTAATAAGGTTATCTACTATAAAAAATTAAAAAATACTTACTCAAAGAATATAATAAAAATCTACCTATGAGTCAATAAAAGTCTCTATAAAGTTAAATCTCTCAAACCATATCCTACTTTAAGAATAGGCTTGCTGGATTGTAGATGACCTGAGGCTAAATAACAACTACTAACCATCTACCTATGCTTGTATGGGAGTGAAATGAATGTTAAAATAGCTAAAAAGAAATTTATTTATCATGCTATAAACTCAATGGGAAATGTTTTTAAGTCAGTAAATTTCTTTGATTTTTTTTTATTTGGAGCGAATCCCAACATTGGGAAAGTCTTCTCTTCATTCAATGAAGAAAACCCATATCTCTTGTAAAACCTCTCATTTTTTATTATTCTCTCTTTCTCTAAACTTCTGTCATTCTAAAATGAATTTGATGACATTTTATAATGCTGAGTTCAGAACTAGCAATCTGGTAGGGTGTGTGTTGCCACACCTGTCTGGGATTTTACTGCTGTCCTGGTACCACACAGTTAACAGGTCACCATGAAACTTCCGTTTCCTTTCACCCAATTGCGCTTTGCAAATTATAAATGTACTTTGCTATAGTACTGATGATAATGGTGATGGTGTTATGTGATGGTGGTGGTGTTGTTGCTGCTGGTTGTTTTAGTGACAAGAACAAATGTTAAATGTAAAAGCATATGGTATTTTCATCTCAATGGGAATTAAGACAAAATGTAACAACTGATACCCTTACCCTAATTCCTGAATAACTGGGTGTTAGCTGCTGCTGTTGTTATTATTCATTGCATTTATGTTAGATTTTATATATATATATGAAAACACTTTTCTTCCTTATCAACATTTTAAAATGCTTATTTTTGTTTCACTTCTATCCATTGCTCTCTTTTCCTTCCGCTTTGTCTTGTGTGCATATCTGTCTATCTGTCTTTCTCTCCCCTTTATGTACTAATTCTTCCTTCCTCCACTATTCTCTCTCTCTCTCCTATTCCCGTTTTCTCTTCCTATCTATTGCATATTCGCCTCTCATTCCTGCTGTACATTTTACAGATACCCTCTCCTCTCCCCCTCCTCTGACGCACCTTTGCATCCAGTCTTGTGCTCTACTGCGCCTTACATGCATTCTCTCATCTGTTTCTCCTCTGCACCCTTTTTTTCCCCTCTTTTAATGATCCATCAAACACTCCTTCCCCTCCCCATATACCCTCTCTTACTCTTCTTCTCCTCTGTCTCACATTTTGACAGATCCTAATTTTCTTTAGTTATCAATTTACAAAAAAATTTCATCTGTACACATACAAAATAAATGTTAAATGTTCTCTCATTGTTTTGGGGTCCCACTTAATACTTCCTTAGATTATTTCCTAAATCTTAAACTCCATGTTGTTTTACATCATATTTATATTTTCCCATTTCATTGTTTTAAATAGTGTTTCCTTGTGATTTGGTTTTCTTTCATTTCTTTTCAATAGCGGAATAGCTGTTGCCCCATATTTGAGGCTGCCATGTATTTGAATGCAACTTTTTAATAACTCTTTAGCTGTCTCATGTTTTAATCCATATGTCATGTTAAATTTATTGATGTTCATAATTACAGTCAACCACATCTGAACATATTGACCATTTTTTTCCTTCTCTAGGAAATCCTTTACAAGTCATAATTTGATGTATTTTGACATCACCTCACTTCAGATTTTTAGGGGCTGCAAATAAGATTGTGTGTATGTGTGTGAGAGAGAAGGGTTGGGATAGAGATCATCATCACCCAGATGCTTTTCTGCAGCAACTGTTTTCATAGCTCCTGTCTACCAATGTGCACTTATGAGGGATTGCTCAACCTGAAGTTATTGGCAGAAGGTATTTACCTTAGGTGTCTACAGTGGAATTGAACCTGGAATCACATGGTTGTGGAAAATAACTTTTTAACTGCACAGCTATACTTGCATGCATTTATATTAATTTCATGTGATAAATTAAAATTGAGGCTTCAATAGTTCATGATATGTGTTCACCAATTATAGTTTAGATTGAAGTTTAGTTGTTTTCATTGTTTACTTGTAGGTCAATTCTGACCAAGCAGAATTATGATCAAAGACATTGTAGCTGTTTTTTTTTTATATAATTAATCTTGAACTACATTGTCTAGCATGACCTTCCTTCCTTCCTTTTTTTTTTTTTTTTTAAAGATGGTAGTGTAATTTGAGTGGGGCTGCTACATAGAGGCTCCCCGTTTAATTTGGCTGTTGAGTATTTCATATAACTGTTAAAGGAGTTCCTCTTTCCAAAACTCAAACCTCATTTGCTGTCAGGCTTTGTTTAAATTCAGTTCTTCAATGTGTTACTTAATTCAATATTGACTCTATCAGTTATAAATTTAAGCATGTTGAGTCACCCTACCAATCTTGGAACAGCTGTTCATGCTAACCAGCCAAGAAAATGTGAATTGTAGTTTTTCTTTTCCTTCCAATATTAATTTTGATGTTTGTTTCTCATATTCTAGTCATTAACAAGTTGTCATCATCATCGTTTAACGTCTGCTTTCCATGCTGGCATGGGTTGGACGGTTTGACTGAGGGCTTGCAAGCCAGAAGGCTGCACCAGGTTCCAATCTGATCTGGCAATGTTTCTACAGCTGGATACCCTTTCTAACGCCAACCACTCTGAGAGTGTAGTGGGTGCTTTTTATGTGCCATTGGTACAAGAGCCAGTCAGGTGGTACTGGCAACGACCACGCTCGAATGGTGCTTTTTATGTGCTATCGGCATGGGACCAGTCAGGCGGCACTGGCATCGACCATGCTCAAATGGTGCTTTTTATGTGCCACCAGCACGAGTGCCAATCAGGCGGTACTGTCATTGGCTATGACAACGACTTTACAAGTCTTTGCAAACACAGTTTATTGCCCAATGATTGAAGGGTACTCTTAAATGGGCTGGTTGTGCTGCACTGGCATAGGCCACGGTTACAGTCTCACTTAGCTTGCTGAGTCTTCTCAAGCACAGCATATCTCCAAAGGTCTCAGTCATTTATCATCGCCTCGGTGAGGCCCAACGTTCAAAGGTCATGCTTCACCACCTCATCCCAGGTCTTCCTGAGTCTACCTCTTCCACAGGTTCCCCCTACTGCTAGGGTGTAAACACAAATAATATGAAGCATTGTAAGACCTAGTTTAAACCAGAAATGAGCAACAGAGCAGAGTACTATTTTCTCAAATTAAGAACTATAAATTGTTTCTACAATGTTATCTTATTTGAGAAGAATGGAAAGCCAGGTACTATGGTGTGATAGTCATATAGCAAACATTGGTTAGGTTCCATTGGATGTTAGTCATTTCTATCTGAGATTAGTGCTTCTGATGTCTAATGTAGTGTACATAAAAATTTTAGTAAATTTATGATAGACACACTTTAATCCATACCAGTTTGTTATACAAATGCTAAATGATGATGATATTATGCAAGGTTTTTTCTTTCTCTGCTTCCTATATTTTATTTGAAGAGGAAACCAACTACAAACCGCATAGTAACTTAAAACTATGAGAATATGAGCATATGATTGCATAACAATAACTAGAACTAGCTGTTTAGATTAAGCTTTTTATCTGGCTTATCTTAACTGAAATTTGCATTTATTTTAAATTAATTTGTTTCTCATTTGTTTAATCAAGTTCTCTATTTTCAAAATTTTTATTTATTTGATAAGAAGTTGCTGGTTCACTCCACCACTACTGAGTTTCTACCTATGTGCAACTGTTCAGGTGATGATCACACATAGCAAGAAACTCAAAAGTAACAACAAGATGAATCATAAGCTTCTTATGAATAAATAAACTCTGCTATCAAGTGCTCTTTCTCATGCTTTGTATCATAAGATGTGTGGTGTGTGTGTGTGTGCATATAGGAGTGTATGTGTGTAAGGTAGTTATACGTCATCATGATTTTATGCATGGAAAAGTGGACATTAAAACAATGATGGGTCACGCAAAAGTTATTGGGGCTGATATTCTTCCTGTTACCAACCTCTCAACTTTTTCAGAAATGAAGCTAGTATGATCTGCTGGATGTGTAATGCCAGTGTGCATACAAGACAAAATGTAAGCTCCCTGAGAGAAATGTTGGACATAAGAGGCATCAGATGTGGTCTGCAAGAGAGACGATTGCGCTGGTATGGTCATGTACTACGGATGGATGAGGAGAGCTGTGTGAAAAAGTGTCATTCCTTAACAGTGGAAGGAACCTGTGGAAGAGGGAGACCCAGAAAGACATGGGATGAGTTGGTGAAGCATGACCTTCGAATGTTGGGCCTCACAGAGGCAATGACGAAAGACCGAGACCTCTGGAAATAAGCTGTGATTGAGAAGACCCAGCAAGGAAAGTGAGATCACAGCTGTAGCCTACACCAGTGTCGCATAACCTGCCCATTTAAAAGTACTTTTGAATCGTCAGGCGACATTCCGTGCTCGAGGAGACCTATTGAGTCAAGTAAATCAAAATCAAATGGAAATTGTAGTTGTGGCCATTACCAGTGCTGGTTGCATGCAATAAGAACCAGTCATGCATGGGTTGCTGCCAGAACCACCTGACTGGCTCCCCGTGCCGGTGGCACATAAAAAGCACCATCCAAATGTGGTTGATGCCTGAAACCATGTGGTTGTAAAACAAGCTTCTTAACCACACAGCCATATCTGTGCCTATACATATCCATGCTTACATATAGTTAATTCCTAGAAGCATTGATGTGTCATTTTGCTTAGGTTTTCCACATGCAATCCACTCATCACTCTAAATAGTATTCCTTGATGTTATATATGCTTTCTTATAAGTGGCAATAAGATGTCCACAGATTTGTTCTCAATGAACTGCATGAAGTATACTGTCTTGAAGATGTGGCTATAAAACCTGCTCTGTGTAAGCATTCAACTTGTTTGCGCACACTTACGTTAAAAAACAATTTTAGAATGACTTTTTTCTGTCAAAACACTAAAAATAACTGACCAACAAAAAAAAAAAAACCAAGATTCAACCAAATCAAAAAATAAACCCAAATACTAAGCGGCCAAAGACAAACTATCCCACTTCCATTGCGCGCGCGCGCACACGCACGCACGCACGCACGCACGCACACACACACACACACACAGGTCTGCTGCTAGTTTGAAGTTGGTCACTTTTGT
>NC_068981.1:71612234-71624940 GCF_001194135.2 Octopus bimaculoides
TCTCTCTCTCTCTCTCTCTCTCTCTCTCTCTATATATATATATATATTCGTGTGTGTATTCAGGGTATGATGGGTAAATTGTTACCATTTTATATTTTTAATTTCACACATGCACATTGTTTTTTGTCAGCTACACAGTATAGTTGGGCACCATTTGTGAGCAAAACTGCACCATGTCACAATTCGCTCTGTCAGAAATTTGGAAACAATATGCTGTACTGCTTGGCATTCATGTCAGAAGCTCCAATTTGAACATTTTAGAGTGTTTGGGTGTCAATCTGAGGGCATGTTCCGAGAGTGATAAAAATCAAACATCCAGTCAACATCATGGCGTTTCAAGTGATCACTTATGATGGCGACGTTATGCCTTCTTCATCTTTCCACACAGCTTCAGACAGAAGTGTCTGAAGCTACGTCAAGTGTCTGGATGAGTTAGTGCCGCCCTGGGTCAAGAGGGTGACTGCTGGAAGACCCTGTGTCTGACAACAGGATTCTGCACCATGCCACACATGCAGGAGAATTCAATCATGGCTGTCAGACAATTTCTGCGACCACATCACCCCTAACATCTGGCCACCTAACTCCCCAGACTGCAACCCCCTTGATTATTATGTGTGGGGTTCAGTTGAGCAAGAGACCAAAAAAACTCTTTGTAACACCAAAGATGAACTGAAGACAAGGATTATGGCAGCATTCACCAACTTAACCCTTTCAATACTGTATTTATTTTGAGATGCTCTATGTTTCTTTCCATTACTTTAAATATAATAAAGAATTTAGTAAAATAACTTAGTTATCATTCAGCTAGTGTAAGGAACATAAATTGTGACTAAGGTTTGGTGGAAGATTTTAATTCAAAACTTATGGAAACAAGACATTTGTACTCAGAGCCGGGTTGGCAACGAAAGGGTTAAACAAGGAGACCATCCAGAAGAGTTGCAGGAGATTCTGATGTCGTCTGGAGGCCTTGGTTGAAGTCAATGGCGATTTTATTGAATAGATTTATTCTGTAGTACTTCAAGATATTTTTATGTAATTTTGGTAAATATATGTGTTAAAATGAGATGTCAGTGTTATTTTTATTTTTGCATAATTTAGACAACAGTTTATTCACTGCACCCTGTGTGTGTGTGTGTATATATATATATATATATATACTCTACAGGTATGAAGGGCAAAGGTAGTCAAAAGATAATGACAACAGTAAAGTCTCCAAGAAAAAGGATTAATGAGTGAAGTTGTAATATTACATATTTCAGAAAAAGAGAGAAAAACTAGCAACGACTTATTGTAGAGACAAAAAGCCTCCGTGACTGGTCAGTGAGTTAATATAGAAAACTTACTTAGGACATTAGATAACATGCTAGAGAATCCATAGCGAAAATATTTAAGCACTTAGAAATATATACAAGCATACACATCAGTTCATACATGTATATTATGAGATAATGCTTCTGGAAGGAAAGAACTAAAAACAGCCTCAGCAGGTTGACTTGTCTAGCTCTCATGTAGAGGTCACACTTGTTGGTTCATTCATACATATAAACATAAAGTAGTCAATAGGGTGTTATTTGAAGGAAAATTGGCTGCTACTTATCTTTCTTTCAGGTATCCCATGGAAGTACCCTTGTTGGCTGAGCGTGGTGTGATTTGAGTGAGAATTGGTTGCCCGTTTTTGTCAGTTGCAATGTTGATATCTTTCTGTTTTACTAGTTTCAAGCAAACCTATTGTTAAATGTTGTGACTAGTCCTTTTTTCTTATATGAGATACTGTATTGCATTGGCTCTCTCTCTCAATCTCTCTCTCTCTCATGCATACACAAGCCAATGGGATGTGGACTGAGGGATATTATCTGCTGTGTCTATTTGGTTTGACATGTGTAGGCTCTGTCATTGGTTCATATAAAACAGTCTGGTGTGATTTAAGGGTGATTTGGCTACTATTTGTGACATGTTGTGCTACCACATTGAGGTCTCCCTTATTTGGTTCATATATGTGAAAGGGATGAGTATTTTGCTAATTTTGCCTTGTTTACAAGTACAGTCATTGGTGGTGGGGATTTTAATAGAAGGAAATATTCTGCTCTCATTTAAAATGCTGATTTGCTTATATTGACATCTCTGTTTAATATAACGTACATAACTCTCTCTGGTAGTGAAAGAAAGTACTCTAAGATCTCTCCTGGAGCAACTTCCATTAGTGTGACACCATTTCTTAAGCTTTCAGGACATAAGTGTGCACAGGTTATTTTTGCTATTTGTGTTAATTGTATTAAAGGGCTTCTGTATTTGGAAGTAGAGTTTCTTATTTGGGTTTTGTTGATAACTCTGTATTTAGATATTTTTTTAATTTTGTAGTCTCTTAAATGGTATTATTGTTATTGTTTAGTCCCAAGTTACAACTAATGAAGCAACAATGGTTAAAAAGCCTTCCAGCTGTGACCATTTTTCTTGTATTTGAGATTACATTGCATTGACTACCAAACAAGAGTAACCAGTTTTGACATTATGGGGGTTAAAAAACCTTTCAGTTATTACCATTTTATTTCTATTAGAGATTACATTGCATTCACTAATAGAGCAACTAATTTTGACATTATGAGGGTTAAAAAGTCTGATATCTACGGATTCTTTGGAAAGGCTTCTTAATTTGCATCAAGAAGCTCCTAATGATATTAGTGGAAATCTGGCATTATTTAAGCCACTAGATTTTTATTTTATTTAGAAAGTAAAAGATCTCTCTTCCCCCTTCTCTCCCCACCCCTATGTGCATGTGTGTGCTTATATATATATATGTATATATATATATATGTGTGTGTGTGTATGTGTGTGTAGTAGTGGCCATAATATAAGGGTCAGTAAGAACAAGTGTATTGAAATTTTATTATAGAAGATTAACAAAACGTTGAGACTAGATATTTTACACATATTTAGATATATCTAGTATCTATCATTCGTGAAAATTTCAAGTGAATGGAATAAATATTTCTTAAGTTATGAGGAAATAAACAAATAATCTTTCAAACTGCAACAGCCAAAAGTTAAGGGTCACTTAGAAAAACAATGTAAAATGGAAAGAAACCTTTACTATTTATATTTTGTGAACATCCCTTTACTATCAGTGACCTAACATCTGTTACCACAGGACTGAATTATATGACTGTGGCATCTAGTTACTATTAGCATGCACACACACACACACACACACACACACACAACTATATGACCAGCTTCTTTCAGTTTCTGTTAGCAAATCTAATCACAAGGCTGTGGTCAACCCAGTGCTGTAGTAAAAAGACACTTGTTTGGGGTGCTGCACAGTGGGACTGAACCTGAAATCACATGGTTGTGAAGCAAACTTCTTAACCTCACAGGCATGCCCTGCACAAGCATACATTTGGTTAGTGTAGGTAATCACATGCTCTCTTTCAACCAATTTTATAAAGTGTGATGTTGCATTAATAACTTGCTCCCTTAATAGCCATTAACATTACCTTTCCTTGCAGATGAGTTTCATCTGGTTACACTTTTATGCACTTCGATACCTTTTTCAAACCTTATTGTGTCATTTTAGTTACAGACTGGTAGACCAGGTTAGCTACTCTTTATTTTCTCTCCCCACTCTATCTCTCTTTTTCTCAATTAATGCTCCATTGTTCATCTTAGCTTTGTTTTATTACCATCTCTATAGTTAAACAGTTGGGAGCTGAGTAGAATCTAAATAATGGTTTATTCACACAAAGATAAGCCAGTCAATACTGTTTATATTAATATATTTAGCCCAGCCCAAGTAAAGCTCAATAATCAGCTTTATCCACCACATTTTCCTGATACCTTGTTCTCTGTGACCTTTTGCTGCAATGGTCACACACACACACACACATGCACACACAAACATACAAGCACACACACATTTTTTCTCTTTCTCTTGTTTTTTCTCATTAATATACACACACTCATATATGCAGACACACACACTCATATATGCAGACGCACACATTCATATATGCAGACGCACACACTCATATACGCAGACACACACTCATATATGCAGACACACACACTCATATACGCAGACAAACACACTCATATACGCAGACACACACACTCATACGCAGACACACACACACACACACAGACACACACATACACACGTACGTACGCACACACACATGCACACTATCTATGCTTCCATCATTTTTGTAACATTGCAAAGCCTTGAATTATAATATGGAATGTAAATTAATATACTTCAAATGTCACTCATCATATAATCTAATTTTTTTTGTTATTAGATTTACTTTTGAATTTCAAGTCTCTGGAAAAAGAAGGCTGAAACTTCCTCTTTTAAGTTAACATTGGCTTATTGTCAGAACTGGAAATATTAACAAAAGCAACTGTTCATGGGTTTTTACTTCAAAGGATAATAATTTCATGTACAATTTGTGAATTTCACACTGTTGGTCATTATTTCCTTCTTTACATTCCCTATACTCAGTTACATTTGCCTTGAAAAGAACAGAGTCAACAAAGGGTCTATTATCTCTCTAGTGTTAATGTTACAATAAAATGTTCCTAATACAGTCTGTAATATAGCTAGCAATCAAATAGAGATAACATAGAATTGAGAGGATTCTTTAGTTGTGTGAGGACATAACATAATGGTACCATGATAAAATGTAGCCAGTACACTCTGTTTAGTAGTTGGTAATAAGAAGAGAATCCAATCCTAGAAACTGTGCTAAAATGGGAATTTCCAAACCATGCAAGTTCTTTTAATTTGGAGTTATTCTTAGATAATAAGAATTGAAGTACATGTCCAACCCATGCCTGCAAAGGAAATGGATGTAAAATGACATGATGAACTGATGGTGTCTCCATGTGTATCTTTTTCACATCTCCTTAGTAGTTGCCACATTCATGAGCATTATTATTCACTTTCCATGTTTACATGGGTCAGAGGTAATTCATTGAGGTAGATTTTTTGCAGCTGAATGCCCTTCTTATTACCAACTTGCACCTGTTTCAAAGTAAGGTAATAATTCCCTGCAACTGGTTGTTTTCATGGAAAATTGGAAATGGACACACCTGTATGTTGGTGAAGCTCACTTAGAACTATCTAACAATACTTGTAAACCATCAGACACGTGCATGTGCGTATGCACACACACTCACATGCATGATGAGCTTCTTTCAGTTTCTATCAATCCACAAAGTTAAAAACATTTGCCCAAGGTGCCATACAGTGGGACTGAACCTGAAGCCATGTGGTTAGGGAGTAAATTTCTTGCCAACACAACTATTCCTGCACAATCACACACACACACACACACACACACACATATACATACATAAATACATGCATGCACACATGTTCTTCTATCCTATTCTGTCTCATATTCATGTTGTACTTGGACCACACATCTCTTTCTTTATCTCTTTCTCTCTCCCACTTTCCAGATGGGCAAGCTATGTATTCACCTCTTCAGCAAGATACCAGCTTCTCTCTCTCTATCATAGTTTCTTATTTCTCCACTTTATACTCGACTCAGTTGAGGGGGTCTTCTCTTGCAGGTCCTTGGTGACCTCACCAATGCTGGTGCCACATAAAATGCACCCACTATACTGTTAAGTAGTTGGTATTAGTAAGAGTATCCAGCTGTAGAAACCTTACCAAAGCAGGACATAAAACTATACAGAGCTTTTAGTTCCTCTGTTCTTGTCAGGCCATCCAACTTATGCCAGCATGAAAAAGGGGACATTAAATGATGATGATGATGATGTGTGAAAATAACAAAACAGGGAATTGGAAATTTTTTGGTATTATTCACCATTTCATGTTTCATTTGCTAGTAGTAATTACAAAGTTTTTACCTTAACTAACTATATATGTGTGTCTGTGTTTGTCCTCCCCACCATTGCTTGACAACCAATGTTGGTGTGTTTACATCTCCGTAACTTAGTTCAGCAAAAGACCAATAGAATAAGTACTAGGCTTACAAAGAATAAGTCCTGGGGTCAATTTCTGTAACTAAAAAACCCTTGAAAGCAGTGCTCCAGCATGGCCACAGTCAAACGGCTGAAACAAAAGAAGAAAAGAATACCAGTTATTACAGAGTAAATTTCACATATAATATACTGTCTTTCATGTTAAGAAATTTCACTATAATATTTTAGGTGCCCTAATAATTAATATTATACAATTATATTATAGGGCACAGCAAGGTGGTTTAAGCAAACTGTTCAATCCCTATGGTTTTTGATAAAATAATATATGAACACTTTTACATTGAAAAGCATTCTGGTGCTTCATATAAAAAACATATGTAGTTATTTTTCTCTGAAAGTTTTTTGTGTATTTTTTTTTTTCACTAGGTTAGTCTATTTGTGTTTTTCTAAATTTTATTTGATAACTTTTAACTAGGATGTAAACATATGAAAGCACTTTTAGAGAATATCTTAACCATTGTAAAGAAGTTATCCTTGGTCACAAGTACTTTTACTATTGTTAATATATGGCAGTAAGACCTTCATCTGAGAGCTTTAAATTGGAATCTAGAAAGTAAATATGGAGAGGGAAGAAATGTTAATGAATTTTAAGCAGTTTTTAAATCTATTTTCATTCTGACATAAGTAAAATTACTTCACTAATTTGAAATGGGTTTTTTTTTTCTCTCTCTCTTAATCATGATGACAAATAAATAGCAATAATTGATCTTGTTCTTGCTGTTTTGTTGTTCAGCAATTACAACTTATTGACCACAGTCACTTAAATATGTTTTGACTTGAACTATGAACTTGTGACTTAAGATTATATTATGGTAGAAAAATACAGATGTCTGGATATAAATTGTTGGCAATATGAAGTCTGATGACCTAAGATAATAGCTACATACAATTTAGTGCTCAGGTCAACTTTCTCTTAACTTTAAATGCAGCTTAAAATGCTGGGATGTTATAGCTGCCTAAATGGTGACTGGTTATAGGTAATATATTGATCAAGCTGGTACTTGTATACTAGAATAAAAGTATAGACAAGTAAACAACTGGTATTGGGTCATATTATTCATACAACACATAGGGAGAAACATGCTTTAAGAAGTTTATATTACAAAATTTAAGAGCATGTTTGTAGGGGGGGGGGACACCTTGATCTAACACTTGATGAAGAGACTGACGTAAAGTTTTCAAATTTTATGCCAAGGGTAACTGTTGAAAAACTGTGGTTGAGACCTCTTTCTTTTGATAGATTACTGGTCTTTTCTGGGGTTTTTTTTAAAGACAAGTTTTGATCTTGGCACAGTAATCTACTAAAGTACTTATCAGTTGCACAGTACTGTTACTTTATTTACTGTAGCAAGCTTCGCCACTTGCAGTACCTACTTACAACTACATCAACTCAGCTTTTGAAAGCTAAGTGCTTTTTTTTAATACAGTACTGGTTGCAGGATACAACTCATTCACTCCATAGCTGGTTGTCCAGTACTTTGATGTTTGACCATCTATATTCTCTCTATATTTTTAATTGTAGAATGTTAATATAAAAATATTTTAATATTTATATTATTTACATACGGCAATGTTCCAAATAGTCATTCAACACTTACATGATATTTTTATAAATTATCTTTTAGCATTCCTATTGTATGTTTGTTTTTTTTTTTATTAATTTTATATGAAATAGTTATATAGCTCTACAATTGGAATGTCTCTAATCAGTCTTCTAAATTTATATACATTTATTAAATCTTTTATGTTAATGGTAATTGTTTCTAAAGTAAGCCTTGGATTTGCGTGAACAATAAGGGCTTATCATAACTGTCTCCTTTCATTTTTCTGTCTGAGGACTATGAAATGCATCTTTTAATTTAGACTCAATGCACTTACCTGAATGCTTTTGCTAACTCCTATATTTGCTAAATATCATGTCTCATGTATCTTTTATCTTCTTAAGTGTATGAATCCAGAATTGTATTCTCTAGTTTGGGTGTAACCCATATAACTGTGTCTCTAAAACTTTCAGCTATTTCATTCAGCAAGTTATATTTATTCTAAAATGTACAAAAACAAAATTGCTTCATATATTTTTGCAACAAAGCAAACTGCATTTACCCTTGAATGTGTTGTAAATATGGACCCCTTATTGTCTCCTGTTTAACTTCCATTCTTGTTTGACTTGATTAGATTTACATAATGAACCCTTACATCATGAACTTTTCATCTTATTGCTTGAAACATTTCATTTTCCCACTAGTAATCAGTTTTCTAAATTTACATACATTTATCAAATTATTTTTCTCTCCAGTTACTATGTATAGGAGTATCTGCCAGTGAAGGTTGATCATTCATATGCACAAATATATGCAGGCCTAGACTAGATTTTTGAGGAAGATCGGCAGTTACCCATGCATGCAAGTCTTCCATCTCTATGCCACTGATGTTTATTCCAGGGAAAGGCCACTGACAGTACGGTTTAGCATCAATGCTATTGCAGGCACTGCTATCAAGATGTAAAGAGCCAGAAGGAAAACCTCAAAGCATCTTGCATAACCTGCTGATAGTTTTGTTAATCAATAATTCTGAATTGGTACTTTTTTATCAACCTATAAGAATGAAAGGCAAAGTTGGCCTCGGTGGGATTTGAACTTATAGTGAGGAGAGTCAGAAGGCACTGTATCTAGCACTCTTACAACTCTGCCAATGTACCACTTTAGTCACTATGAGTTCTCTTTTTACTCACTACCCTTCCACATACAGCATTCCATTTCTTGCGAATGCTTCTTGTACTCGAGCTTCATCTGATCTGTATAGATTGAATTGCAGCTGAAGTATCATAGAAACGTATTTTACCCACTTCTAATGATTATAATTGCGCAGCAAGTTAAACTTGGGAAGGAAAATTGCAGAATAAAAATATTGTTCAATGCAGAATAATTTAGCTCAAAATAAAATGCAACTTTAGTTGAACTACACTTAATTTGCATACAAAAATAGCAAGGAATACAGTTACCATTATAATAATCTTTGTTGATGAGGTTTTCTAATAAAACCAAAACATGTCTGGAGTTGTCTGTGTACTCCTAAAGATCAGACTCACTCCTTGCTGCATTCCATATTAAACTGTATTTAATTAAAATGTTTTGGCTTACCAAAGTATGTTAGCATCTAATTTACTATTAATTTGCAAGCTATCATGTTTATGATTCAAGTTCTGTTCAATGTAACTTTATAAGCTGGATATAATTTACCATACTAAATTGTAGTTGACATTAGTCATATACCCACAAGTATCTAGTAGTTGTAAAGTTTCAGCTCTAAGAGTGTCCTCTGGTTGTGATTTAGGACCTACTTTCACTAACATTTTTCCTAAGATTAAAATGACATTACCTAGACATCTTTTTTTTGTTTTTTGTTTAAGCCTATGACAATACAAACTGCTTCAGTTTAAAAAAAAACAAAAAAAAAGCATCTACGTAAGAACTTGTTAGTTCATATTTTTATAACTACTTGTATAGACTAATATGCATACATTCACATATGTATATACAATACCCAATTACCGAGTAACAGGCTATCAGTTCATTCTTCAAGTACAACCCTTTCACATTAAGCCTGTGTGCCCAGATTCCTCTTTCTTGATTACTGATAACATGTAGCAATGCAAAATCGAAATTCAATATGAGCCAATGATTAGATCAAGCTGTAGAATAAATAGGTAAAAAATTCAGAGAGATTAGTGGTGATTTGCATTAGTACAAATTCTATTTATTGGTAAGGTGTAAAGTTTCTTTAAATTTGTATGTAATTGATAGAAGCATTTCTAGTGTTTTAGGCAATGTATTTTTTAGGGAATGCAAAGGGTTTTTTTTTAACACATGAATAAGAAAGAGAAAGCATAGACACAGTGAAGAATAACAGGAAATAGTTGAGAATTAGTTATGTATACATGGAAAGGAAATAGTTGAAAAAAAGAAAAAGATTAGAGATGAAACAAGAACAGGAGTAAAGAGAAAAGGGAGTTACAAGTGCTTTCTGTTGTTGGTTTTTAAAACTCATTGTTATTTTTGTAGTGATATCAGAAATAAACAATCATCGTCACAACATGTTTAAAAATCTTCAAATTTGTTTTTCAGAGGCAAATTTGCAGTTGTGAAAAGGTGTGTCAACCTACAGACAAATGAAGAAGTTGCTGCCAAGTTTATTCGCAAGAGGCGTCGAGGGAAAAACTGCCGGGATCAGATATTACGGGAGATTGTAATGTTAGAGTTGTCTCGACCCCATCATCGAGTTGTGGACCTCATAGAAGTGTTTGAAAGTCCAACAGAGATGATACTCATCACTGAATAGTAAGTATAAATACCATATTTAAGAAAGATTTGATTTAAAAAAAAATTACCTAGTGACAAGTCCAGTGGGGTGTTAAGAATTTCTTAGGATCTCTAATTACAAGTTAGAAGCGTTTCATATAAATATACTGAAGAATTATTTAATCTTCTCTACTTAGAATACACTGAATAAATATATTAGTTTAAGATTTTGGCACAAGGCCAGGAATTCCTGGGGAGGGGGTAAGTTGATTTCAACTCCTGTACTCAAGTGGTATTTATTTTATCGACCCCAAAAAAATGAAAAGCAAAGTCCACACCTGCAGCATTTGAACATAAAATCTGAAGAAATGCCACGAAACATTTTGTCCAATGCAGTAACAATTATGTCAGCTTCGTCGTCGTTGGCACTCCGTCGCTTACGACGTCAAGGTTTACAGTTGATCCGGTCAAAAGAACAGCCTGCTCGTGAAATTAACGTGCAAGTGACTGAGCACTCCACAGACATGTGTACCCTGAACGTAGTTCTCAGGGATATTCAGCGTGACACAGTGTGACAAGGCTGACCCTTTGAATTACAGGCACAACAGAAACAGGAAGTAAGAGTGAGAGAAAGTTGTGGTGGAAGAGTACAGCAGGGTTTGCCACCATCTCCTGCCGGAGCCACGTGGAGCTTTAGGTGTTTTCGCTCAATAAACACTCACAACGCCTGGTCTGGGAATCGAAACCGCGATCCTATGACCACGAGTCCGCTGCCCTAACCACTGGGACATTGCGCCTCCACTATGTCAGCTTCAGACAGTATAAATATAAGCAGGTATTCTTAGTTTACCATTTTATGGAATGGGTTCTTTCTTATTCTTTTGTTTTTACTGAATACACAACAACATATGAAGTAATGTGCACAACATGCACATGCACATACCTGAAGATATTTGTCCAGAAAATGGGTTATCTCATGTCATGTAGAAAATGTTTGATGTTGGATATAATCTAGTGCTATCAAATCAGAAGTTCAGATTTTTTATTTACTGTATAAGACAGCTCTAAGTTTTACACAAAAACTTCAAGGTTTTAAACGTTAGTTTTTACAGCAGAATATAAGAGTTCATTTTATAGACACAGGTGTGACTCTGTGATAAGAAGTTTTGCTTCCTAACCACATGGCCTTAGGTTCAATCCCACAGCATGGCACCTTAGACAAGTATCTTCTGCTATAGCTCCAGACCGACTAAAGCCTTGTGAGTGAATTTGGTTGTTGGAAACTGAAAGATGCCTGTCATGTATATGTATATATGTGTGCATGTGTGTTACAGTTTCCTTGCCATGATTTCATGTGATAGTTATAAAATGTCACAATCATGCAAGCAATGCCTTTCATTTCTGTGAAAACATGTTGTTATGGGGAATATTACTCTACATGAGAACAAGTGAGGGTTGTTGATAAGAAGGGCATCCAGCTGTAGGAAACATGCTTCAACAAAGTCCATCTAAACCCATGCAGGTATGGGATGGAGGCACATGGATTAGTGGTTAAAGTGTTGGAGTCATGATCACAAGATTGTGGTTTTAATTCCTGGATTGGGCGACACATTGTGTTCTTGAGCAAAACACATTGCTCCAGTCCACCCAGCTGGCACAAATTGGTAATCCTGCAATGGCCCGGCATCCCATCCAGGTGGAAAATATATATGTCATGAAAGCTGGGAAACCGACCCTTATGGGTTGGCATGACTAGTTAAGGAAAGGAAACAGGCATGTATGGAAAAGTAGACATTAAACAATGATGATGATAATCTTCATCGTTGTATTTGTTTATCTCTTTCGCTACACTTGACTTGAATCAAAATAGTATCAATAATATTATGTATGTATTAGTAATTGAAATAGGATGAAGTTTTTACAACTGATTGCGTTTCTTTATTTGTTTCACAAGAAGAGACAAAAGAATTGGTATTCATTTATGGAATATAAACTAAAACTGTAACAGCTTCTTTAAAGAGATGTTTAAACTAAACTTAAAATATTTGATAAATATTTATTTATTTCATTTCTCACTTTCTTTGAATACTTCTTGTATAGAAGTAGACAGATAAAGAAGTAAAGAAATGTTCAGAAAACTATGCAGTTTTTATTTATTTCCAGGCATTTTTCCAATTGTTTTTTCTCCTGTCATTTACAGTTGTTCGGGTGGAGAATTATTCCATGAATGTGTTATAGAAGAATCTTTCAAAGAAAGTGATGTGGTGCGATTATTAGGTGAAATTCTTGAAGGTGTCTTATTCCTACACCGTAAAAATATTCTGCACCTTGATCTCAAGGTAGGTTTTGCTTAGTTACCTTTTTTTTTAAAAAAAAAAAAGTCTTTTATTTTGAATTTT
>NC_068981.1:71625003-71628244 GCF_001194135.2 Octopus bimaculoides
GGTTTTTTTTTTTTTTTTTTTTAAATTTATGATTTCTATTTAACTCAAGAAAACATTTTGTTTGTTCATCATAGGTAAGTGTATATATATTTTCTCATTGCAGCCTCAGAATATTTTGTTGACAAAGCCATTCCCTGAAGGCAATATCAAAATCTGTGATTTGGGCTTAGCTTGTCTTGTCAATGATGGTGAAGACATTCGAGAAATTGTTGGAACACCTGATTATGTTGCTCCAGAAGTATTAAGTTACGAACCACTTGGATTATCTACAGATATGTGGTGAGTTTCTTTGTTTCTTTGTTTACCCTATTTTAAATGACTACAAGACGGGAACAAGAAGATGCCAACCCAAGGATTAGCAGCTTCTATCCAGTCTCTAGCATTACATCATTCATGACAAAAACACTTAACTCTTAATAAACTCCATTCACTAACTATAAATAGATATGACAGGGTGAGACTGTTCATTGTTGTAAGCTACAGTGTCAGTACTGTGAAATTGATGAGTGTTCTATGAGCTTGCAGTGTTGAAAATTACTTCCAGTGGGATGGGCTCCTCCTAGCAAAATTTCCTTCGATAAACAAACTATTTGGAAAGGATTTTTCACTAGTTCAGTTATCTTAGTGGGTTGTAAGACTGACTGTCACATAAAAAAAAAAAATTATTTTTTGCAGTGTCATTTCTTGCTCATTATTAAAATTTAAAAATAAAATTATTTTGTTGCAAACATTCAGACTTCTTTACGTTAAGTGTACATCTATGTGAGAACTTTTCAACAGTTAAATACTTTATCTTTTGATGTTCTTCAGTATATAATGGCTATAGCTAGAATGCCAATCAAACAACACTTTGATTGGCTTTCAATACTTTATACTCAAGTAGAAATAAGTTTTGTTATTCAACATCCAAACCATCATGAAATATCCACTCTCAAATGTAATGCTTATTATTCTTGTTCATTGAAATCTTCAAACTATGAAATAATGCAAGATTGATTCAAAAGATGTGATTGTTTATTTTTATAATGACATTGTAGGGTATGTTTGAGAAGCTACTTTTAACATAAAACAAGTAGAACATTTGGCCCAGTTATAGCCAGTTTAAATGCTAAAGGTTTAAATATCTACTACATTAAATGAGAAACATCTCTGTTCATAAATATCCTTGAGATCCATTAACAATTAATAAAACTTGTGAAATTAAAACTCTAGGGCAGTTGTATGCCAAATATTGATTTGTATTGTCTTGTAGATGATTTGTTTTGGTCTTTCTCATTAAAAGAAAAAGGACCCAACATGTTTCAGATTAAATGTACCTAGGCTAGAAGTAAGATTTGTCTGTGTTTTTAGATAGAAATCAAGATTCTTGGATTGTTCCCAGTTGCAGATATCAAATAATTTTTCCCTTTAAAATAGCATATCGTCTTATACATCCTCCAGCTGAAAATAAAGATTTTTGTAGTTGCTCTATTGAGACTCTATTCTGATAGCCATAGATTAACAAATTAAGACAAAAGAAAACTTATCTAATCAAAAAAAAAACACTGTAAATGGATTAGCATTTTTAAAGTGATTTCTTTATTTTATTTTATTTTATTTGAGATTACTTTCCTAATTGGTCTTTATAATTTCTTTTAGGAGTCTTGGAGTGCTAACTTATGTTATGTTATCTGCTTGTTCCCCCTTTGATGGGGAAAGCAAACAGGAAACATACTTGAATATATCTCAGGTAAACCTTGATTTTCCTGACTATTTGTTTGAATCAATCAGTTATGGTGCCATTGATTTTATGAAGAATTTGCTCATCAAAGATCCAAGGTAAGTACATGTTGAGTTTAATTTCTCAATCATATTTTCCACATAAGTAAATCATAGATTTTGAATATTGGTGCCATGAAAATCTGTTAGGTAAAGTAAAATTGACAAAGCCAACAGGACAGTTATAGTTTGTAGTAACATGTAACAGGAATTTAAAAGTCAAATAATGTGAAACAGCCAAAGATAAAATGTTTCAGAATGGAGAGGTTAGATATAGTTGAATATAAGAGCATTTGTCTAGTTCAATATCAGTGCTGAAATTTAGATATGTAAACAAGTCAAAGCTATTGTTATTTGTTTTTCTTCTAAATCCACAATTAAACATAACAGAAATTCCTTGATTATAGTGAAATAAATAGCCAACATACATAATAAAAATGGGCTGTTAGTTTTTGATCAAAAACATACAATTTTGATTGTACATAATTTATAACCTTATTTACAAAAAAAAAAAATGCATTTATTGTTTGTATGTCATGGAATTTTTATATTTTCCCAGATGCCGGATGGATGCTGCACAGTGTTTGACTCATGCTTGGATAAAAGGAGAACACGTACCACATCCAATAGAATCTAACCAAGAAGAGGAGGAGGAAGAAGAGGAGGAGGAGGAAGAAGGTGAAGAGAAGGAAGTTGAAGAGACTGATACTAAAAATAATGAGGATAAACAGAAAGAGGTGAACTCTGTTCTACAGAGTCAACCTTCAGTGGAATGTGAACCTAGCTGTGATGTGCCTAAACCAGAACAGAAGACAGAAGACAAACATGAAAAAGAATGTTTGATAGATAAAAGAGATGTTGGGGAGAACAGTAAAGCCGAACATCCTTTACTTAGTGAAACAGCAGAAGGGGGTGCGCTTAAAAAACATGAGAAAAAACTAGAAGCAAAAGATGCAAGCTTTATCAATAATGAAAACTCCCCATCTAATCCTCTCAATGGAGATTTCAGTGAAGAAGATTCTGGTTGTGTGGACTCTGTTAATAATGGTTTAACCTGCATTAATGATTTGGACTGACTTTCTGTCAGACATCTTGTCTACTTTCACTGCCACTTCCTGTTTTCATTTCCCAAACCCACACTACCTTCCCTGTTTCAAGACCTGTAGGCTTCCTGGAGTTATGGTCTTGTAGGAGAGATTCTAATGACATTATAACACTTTGTATGATAGGCCTCAGTAACATGTCTAAAAAGGAAAAAGATAATTTTGAGCATGAAGAAGGGATCTGATAATATTTCCATATCATACTCCATCTTAGATTCCACTGACCAAAGCAACTGATTTGTGCATCTTCCACTTCTTTTAATACAGATATAGACAGTACCTTGTCTTTTGTGGAAATGGCTGGTAGGTTGGCAAATGGAGGATTGTTATGAAATAAATCTCCAAAGAAAAAAATATTGTAAAAAAAAATTATATATATA
>NC_068981.1:71628254-71631804 GCF_001194135.2 Octopus bimaculoides
ATATATATTTCCATGTAAATAGCTATTTGGGGGAAATGCCCCCTCCACCTATGATTTTTTGTGAGGAAGAAAATCACAGAAACAGTTATGTGTTGTAAATATTGAACAAGTGTAGTAAAGGAATTTTTCTATCTAAGACTACACATTCCAGTTGCTATTATAAATTGGTGACCATGATGATTCTCCTAATTAGCTTATTTAAAGAAAAATGAAGATGAACATAGATAATTATCAAGATACTTTCACAAAGTATTTGCACCAAAAAAAAAAATGATAAAAGTGTAAAAAAATATAAACTTGTTTGAAACATTCAAGAGAAAGATAATTGACTTTTTGTTTGTTTGCTTGTTATTGTTTTTGTTTGTTCAGAGATTTATAATATTTTTTATTTGTTTATTCTCTTGACCAACTATTCCTTCTGGACCAAACTTCTTTGTGAAACCTTCTTTCTGCCTTTCTTACAATATTCATTATTTCACTTTCTGTGAAGCAACATTATTTCTTGAGCACACATGTAACGCATATTACATACAGATGCATACACACATTTCTGATGCCAAAATTTTTTTTTCATTGTTCTTCATTTCTAGATTAAATCTAGATATATTTTCGAAATATCTTTACAGAGTATACTTAAGAATAATGATTGATTGATGTGTAAAGAGCCAAATTTCATGTTGATACATTTTAATTTGATCAGAACCTTGTGTGCTTATTATAACAACATTTTTATGTAATGTTATAACAAAATATTATTCAGTCTACTTTCCAAGTTGTATTTTGTTTTCTGTTTTTTTGTTCCCTTTAAGATCAGTCTCATTCAGTTATCTTAGTATTAAATTAATAATGATAAATTAAGCAAAGAAAATATCTCTAATACACTAACTGATATAATAATATCATCATTGTTTTATTTTAATATTCATGACCCTTTAAGAAAACAAATTTCTTACTCAGTAACAAATGTCTGACAACTCACAAAATATTTCTTGCCAAATGCATTTGACACACAGATTTCTGTCCATGTTAATATGGGCAATGTGCCTTGTACATAATCATTCACCTTCACTCATATATTCCCATAATTTCTGCACTAAAGTTCACCCAAATGTAAAGCCGGTAAAGAAAGACAATAATTTACTTAACTTTGTTTCTATTCTAATTTTTTTTTTTTAAAAAGGTTAGATAAGAACAGACTAACTTGAATTATTTTTATCAAACTGATACTTTGATAATGAAGTAATTAAGAAAATTTTCTCATATTTGAAGCATTTAGTAGAATTATTTTCCAAAGTACATACATTCTCCCTCTTTCCTCTTTATCTCTTTCTAACATGCATTCTTAGACGCTTTCAAAATTGCTATATTCTATGGACATGTCTTAAACAAAGAATTCCTTCCAATTTATATTTTGTTTGGATTTTAGATACAAAAACTAATATTCCTTCGATAGCTATATTTTTCCTATTCATTTTCTTTTTGTCATAGAAATTATAGATAACAGCTCAGGTTTTTATGAGCAGGTTGTCTCCTGAATATTCCTTTTTAAATATGGAATAGGTACCAAAATAATTGTGAATTATAGTTCATAAAAACACACTCGTATTTTGCATTTGCAACTTCTTTATTTTGATATCAATGCCTTAATACATTCCTCCAGTCACTTTCAACACCATTCCTAATGCTACCAAATATTTGTACAGCCTAGCTAGTTGGTGGCCACTTTTTTTCAAATATTCTCACAAGACACTGGGATTTGGTGCAGTTGTGTTTGACTTCATAAATCCTTAAGAATTTACACAGGTATCCAGTGTTACTGAAATGCATACATTTTATTTTAAAGAATAATTCCATCTTATTAACATCATCACTTCATGTTGCAAATAGTAAAATTTTGAGTGTCTTCCTTTTGTATTTCTAAAAGAACATAGATTTGAATTCAGTTAAATTCAGTTTTTTTTTTTCTTTTGGTTTCCCTTTTTTGTGCTGTTTGTATTTTGTACAATTTTGTTTTGTATATGAGTGGTTGCTGGCAATTTGTAACCAAACTGATTCATTTTTCCTTCATATGAATAAAAACTTTAGTGTCATCGGAAGTGACAAGTTGCCCAGAGGTATGTATAAGCATTGTTTGTTGCATTGGCAAAAATGAGGAATAGTCAACCTCTTCAGTATTAAATGGTTGCTTTGTAGTTGTTGATTTTTTTTTCCCCCAAATTAGATTATTTACCATCTTTAAGCTTGATAGATGATGGCTGTTATCAAAATTTATTTGATTTAAATGCCTTATGGTATTAAGTTGTTACCTTTTACTTTCTTGTTTCAAATCCAACCAAAGTTAACTTCACTTTTCCACTCTCTTGGGTCAATAAAACAACTATCAATAATATAAGGGACCAATGCAATTGATTATTATTTCCTATAAATTTGTGACTTTGTGTTTGTATGAATTCAAATGATTTGTAATACAGTCACATACTGAAGACTGAGTTGCTGGATTCGACTTGTCTGTTAACTCCCTACCAAAATCTTTCTTTAATTTATTTGTACTGCCAAAATATGAAAGCTGTCATGAAGGTGCATGGCTGAGTGGTTAGAACGTCAGGCTCACAATCATGAGGGAATGATTTCGATTCCCCGACCAGGTTGTGTGTTATGTTCTTGAGCAAGACTCTTTATTTCACGTTGCTCCAGTTCACTCAGCTGTAGAAATGAATTGCAATGGCACTGGTGCCAAGCTGTATCAGCCTTATCCTTTCCCTTGAATAACACTGGTGGCGTGGAGAGAGGAGGCTGATATGCATGAGCAATTGCTGATCTTCGGTAAACAGCCTTACCCAGATTTGTGCCTCTGAGAAGAACTTTGTCGGTGCATCCCATGGTCATTCATGACCAAAAGGGTGTTTTACCCTTTACCATGAGACAAGTATATGTTAAAATAGCATTGAAGTCAATTTAATGTAATTGTTTCTAATTTAAGCACAAGACCATCAATTTTCGAGGAGAGGAAGGCTTAGTCAATCTCATTGCCCCAGTACTTGGCTGGTATTTTATTATGTCTGGAGATGTGAAACACAAAGTCGACCTCAGTGTGATTTGAACTCACAATCTGAAGAACTGCAACTAATACCACAAGGCATTTTTTTTCCAACACTAATCACTCTGACAATCCACCAATTTAAGCATTTAGCATTTAAAACAGCCATGTCTGGCCCAAACATTCTACCTGTCTTATGTTCAAACTAATCAAATCCAGTCTCTCATCTACCTTACAATGTCATTCTAAAAATAAACAATCACAGCAACAAAATCTGAAAGCTACAAGACAATGCATGGTTAATTCAAAACAATGTGAATAAACAGGCATTACATTTCACAGTAATCTGAATACTGAATGGTTAATGATTTATAGAATACCAAACTCATCTCAATAAACAGTAAAATAGAACTCAGAGGATGGATAAAATAAATGACTGACACCAAAAAGTACTAAGCTATAGTATATTTCTATTATCATATATATGTCTGTGTGTGTGTGTGTGTGTGTGTG
>NC_068981.1:71631904-71646049 GCF_001194135.2 Octopus bimaculoides
ATATATACACTGTTGGTCAGTTGTTTTTTTATTCAAAATGGTGCAGGAAACCACATACACTTCACTATGGGCTTGAAATTCACATGTACTAACACATACACACATTCAAATTATTGAGGATAGAGGGTGTGTCAATAATGTCTTCATGGTAAAGCAAAACAAACACGATCTCTTAAGTAGGATTTGATCCTGCCTCAAAAACAAACACTCCCAAGACAATATGTAGTCTCATGAATTTATATTGACATGCCTTCCATGTGGGCAGTTGTCCATTGACCAGCTATAATACTGATTCTCATTAGATGCTGCATATATTATCAATCAGGAGTCATCATTTACCAGGTTCCAGTGTTATTTGGTTTGATTTCCACGACTGGATGCCCTTCCTAATGCCAGCCACTGTGAGAGTGTAGTGGGTGCCTTTTATGTGTTACCGGCACTGTCCATGAATATGATATCACATGGCTTGACGAGTCGTGATTTAAAAGCATAAGTTAGTCTGTTTGGAAATACATTGCTTTGATATCTATGGTTCTGGGGACTTTTCTGAGGTTATTGGCTATGAATAGGATTATTTCAACCAAATGATTTTTAGAAATGGCAGCAACATGCAATTTGTGTGTCAAAGGCTGAAATGAAAATATTATAAACACAAAGTGGGTGCGACTTATTTACTGCTATGACTTATATTCAAGAATATACGATAGCCATTAATTACCAATATCATGTTTCTCACACTGCATATTTAATTTTACTTTTGCTTTTTCTTTTTCATAGTTCTATGCATTAGATATGCTTCCACCCACTTAACTATAGTTTTGTTTCAGTTGACTATTTTTCTTGCTCTTCAATAATTTAGTTTCTAGTTTATTTACACACACACATATACATCAAAAGCATCACTAATTTTATGATTTCTATTTAAATTCTTGAGGTGTTTTGGTCAGTAGGATAGAGCAATGTATGTTAATGATGCTAATCCTGACTAATTTGTTTTAAATATTCAATTCTTTAGTTGTTATAATGAAGCAAACTAATATCTTTAAGTTTATGGCTCAAAAAAAAAGATAAAGCAGGGGAAGCTTATGTTAACAACCTTCACTTATCTTGCAACACTATTTGTGAGTTAATATAATAACCATAACAGGACTATAATTGAATGTACTACATTAAAACTTAATTATCTTCAAAGTTACAATTCATAAATTTTAAAATCTAATTAGTTGTGTAAGGCAAATTTTCATTATATAGATTAGATTGACAGCTAGAAGTTTTACATCTTTGTATTTTGATTTTTGTATCTTGATGTATTCCTTGTGTAGCAACTTTCCAAAAGCCTTTATACTGTGGCAATTGAACTACAATACTCAGATTCACATTTTGTTGACAAGCTGGCTTAACACTCTGAGAATAAAGGAAATCATCAGGAATTGAGCTTTATTTATATATATATATATATATAATTGTGTGTGTGTGTGTGTGTATATATATATATATATATATATATAGATAGATAGATAGATAGGTGTGTGTGTGTATGTATGTGTATATATATATATATATATATACATACACACACACACACACACACACAGAACGATGCAGCATTGATACATATAATTATGTAAGAGAAAGGAATATGGGCATAGCTTGGTACTCATTTATTCCAATTGTTACATATATTTCAGTATTCAATAACACATGATATCACACTACGGATACAACCAGTAGATGCAGCTTATAGGGCAAGCATGGAGCAAACACATTGTCAGACAATCGATAAAAAAAATAACTGTATATAATTATCTATGGATAATTATTATTTCACATTATGGCTCAGCCTATGTAATCTATGTATTATATATATATAGTTGTACTGCAGTATATAATATCTGTTATTATTGGTAAGAAACTCTCAGAAGAGATGAATAGCAGAAGGGCTTCAGAAAAGAAACATAATTCAAGCAAGTGTTTCAACTCTTAACTTCTTACACTATAAGGGGACTCTGTTGCAACCAGGTCATGACACTTGTGTGCCCTTCTGCCAATACTTTTAGCTACTTATGCATTTAAACCATATGGATATTTAACAAGATCTAGCTGGAATTCCTCTCTGTTGCCTCTGCTTTCAAACTTATCTTCTTTGAGTTTAGAAATAACATTGATAGTTATGATAGCTATGAAACATTATTTTAAACTGGAGCATTGTGAAAATATTTTACAGTATTTGTTCTGGCTCTTTACATTCTGAATCAAAATCTGCTGAGATCAACTTGCTTTTTATCCTTTCAGGAACAATAAGTAGGGGTTGATATCAACTAATGCCCTCCACTCAAAATTGCTGGCTTTGTGCCTAAATCAGAAACCATTATTTTAAACAGGAACATCAGAAAATTTCTTTGCAATACTTGTTTTGGCTCTGTACTTTCTGAGCTTAAATTCCATTGAGATCAGCTTTGCCTTTCATCCTTTCAATAAATAATTATTTTCCTCATTTTAAGTACAACCTCTCATTCTAATTCAATATTCTGAATGAATACATTGCTTACAATTTAGAATGTTTTGAAGCAATACTTATTATTTGTTTCTGGATTTTCATGACAGTCATATTTTGCAGAGAATAAAATACTTGGTCTGTTTTCATTTCTTAAGTGTATAAGTTACTTCTTATATTGTTTTTTTTATTTAGGATAAGAACCATAAGCAAGTCATTGTCTAGCATCATAGTTTTCAGTAACCACCTCAGATTTTTGTAGTCTTACAAGCAATGGCACACAAAAAAAGCACCCAGTATGTGCCATAGAGTGGTAGATTTTAGAAAGGGCATCCAGCCATTGAAAGCATATGGACACTAGCATGATGCAGTTCTTCAACCCATTAGACCCTGTCAAACTGTCCAACCCATACCAACAGGGAATATGGGCATTAAATGATGATGATCTTAGAATATGTTGGGATATATTTAGCTATTTGAACTTGTATATAACCTGTATGATTGTATTGTTTTCCAAAACTCTTCTGGAACTAAAGGAGTTTGATCTTTTCTTTTCAAATTTAAAGTGATAAACTTTTCCATTTATCTTATCTCCATCCAGGATTAAGCACTTTGTCTGAGCAGCTCCTTTCCTTCCTATATTAGCCCAATGTTTTTGTAGTAGTTTGTAAATCATTAATACCTCACACCCATTGTATGTGCATGTGTGTGTGTCACTTCCTTCTCCCATAATTTGCAACATGCTTCTTGTTCTTCTTTAAAAAAATTTTTTGCTTAATGCAGAGATATCTAAGAAAGGAATTATCACATTACCTATGTCTGTTAAAAGTAGGAAAGTTTAAATATCTGGAAATATTCCAAAAAAATAAAAGCCTATTTTACTATCTTTCTACCACTTAAACTGTCAGGCCATAATTTTGATCCTCTTAACAAATGATACAAACTACATTGTTCATGTCCAAGTAAAAGAGAGAATAATTAATAATTTGACTATTTTAATTTTTTTTTTTTTTTTTTTTTTTTTTGTTTAGTAGAGAGAGAAAGAAAGGGGAGAGTATAGGCTGGGAAATGGCTTCATCTCTTAAGCCATTGCTCTAAATCTTGTATTCTTTCTTCAAATCACAAAATTCTGAAGCTTCACCCAGTGACTTTCATTTGTATCTGAACATCTAAGTATTATACTCTATTAACCTTACTTCCTACACATTAGGGTATTAGGTCACTGTATACAAGCTGTCTTAAAAGCATATGAATATTTTGCTTTCACTAACCATTAAAAAAATGTAGCTCTCAGCATTCACAATAATCACTGTTTATATAATTGTCAATTCTTACTCTTACGGAACACTAACCACATAAACTTACAGCTCTTGAAAGTACAAAAGCTTTTGTTCAAAATTAACATGCTTCTGTACATGGTACATATTCCTTCAAATAGCAGCTCATGCATGTATTCACAAAAATGAATCTCACAGTCAATTCTTCTAGTACTCTTTTTATCTTTTCCTCAAATCTTTCATACTCAGATCTTGTATACATTTTATATATATTTATCTATATACCATCACCCTATGTTAAATATAATCATAAGTGTATGCTCCTGAAAGTTTAAATATAAGGAACACTGACTGCATTTTTATGTATGTTTTTAAACCAATATAAATGTTTACCTTATATTTTTATTTGCAAAAAACGAAAAATTACTGCCAGTGAAACTATTGATGAATAAACAATAAGAAATTTAATTTTATAGATGTTATAACACTCAAGGTGTGTTGTTATATGGACCTTGTAAAGTTCCCTCAAATTATTTTCGCCAATGCATACATAATATCCCTTAGCAACCAGGTATGTTGTTATGTTATAACAACATACCTGGTTTCTGAAGGTTGTATGTATGCATTGGTGAAAATACTTTCTAATAAAGCTTTACAAGGTTCATTATGCTACTAAAGGTTTCAGTTAATATTAGCTCACACATTTTAAACCATGCTTCAATCTATTTTCCCAAAATAAATGCTCAACAAAGTATGTACTATAAATTTGAGCATCAGACCCTGTATCAAGGTTTATTACAGTAAATGTATGACAATATGATTAGATTAAAACTATAGTTGTAATCAGCAGTGATGTGTATAATTTATAACAGTTGTGATTTTTTGAGAAATATAAAGTCTGCACCAAAGTTATAAACTAAGATATAGAATTATTGTATATTGATTTAAAAGTGAGATCTCAAACATACAACAGTTCTTAAAAGAGATACAATGGAAACTTAATGAAAATAATTATTCCCTTGAACATATAAATAAAACTCAATACAATAAATATATATATATATATATATATATATATATATGTATAAACCCTGCTGCTTCTTACAATTATGATTGCAAAGCAAATAAAATTGAATACCAGTGGATTTTCTAAAACTGATTTTTACTTGCATTTAAATAGTTTATTTGATGGTGCAAATTTTCTCAGAGAGAATTTTTTTCTACAACACACTTCTAAAGTTTTTTGCACATAAAATGATTACCTGTTCTCATGCATTCATACAGCTGCTACTTAGTACAGCTAGTGATCTAATCTACATTATATTTCTCACCTTCAGTATTGCTTTCATTTACTGTAATGAAATAATCTTCCAGCAAACTAAAGTCATTAAAATATTTCGTATTCCACCCCACTTAAAATACAGGATTTTGAACCTTGTGAAAAAGAAATCATAGTTATATATATATATATACATATATATATATATATATATATATATATATATATATATATATATATATATATATATATATATATATATGATGTCTATATTGCATAACATTTTTTCTCAATTCTCATTGTAAAGGGCAGGAATACTACAATTTTCCATTTCTCTTCATATTTTAACATTTGCTGGAATAACTATTTCAAAATATAGCTATTGCATCATACCCAATAGATAAGGTACATTATTGTTTATGTAATCTACTTACCTGGAAGTAACTATCACCTAAGTTGTTATCCAATATTTGGTCAGTTTACATTTTCTCACATAGACTTTTCCATTTATTGGAAAAAACAGAATCAGTTTACTTTGTAAGAAATGGAAATGTTGAAACATTTATTCTTTTCTTGTAGGTATTATTATCATCGTAAGTAAGTTAGCTTCAGCTGAGAAATTAAATTAGTTCAGTTTTTAAGAAGCCTCTAATACTTTTGATGTTTATTCTTTAGTCAAAATCAGTGATTTTTTTTTTTGTGAAGTCCTAAAAACGAGAGTTTACCATTATCAAAGTAGGACATCCCACATTGACTAAATATCTTCAAATATTTCTAAATCCCATACAAATTAGAAATAGTAGCTTAACATTTTCTTCACGAATGTTGATCAAATAAATAGAATTATTCAGTATCTGACATTCAGACTCATTCGCCTCACAAGGGAGATCACTCTTTATATACAAAGAAGTGTTGCAGTTTCCTACTCTTTAATAATTTTTCGAAAGCGAGAATACCGTAATTTATTTTATAGAAGTGTAACCTGTCTCTGTTGTTTGAACACACAATATATCTCAATGTTTAAGATAATTGCAATTCATAGTTCCTTAAATTAAAAACAAAATATACTTTACAAAAACGTGTTTGAACAGAGTGAAAATTTGAAAGAAAATCAAATACGTTTGTTTCAAAACTTTCAATAACGGCAATAAATCTTTCTCACATAGTCTTCATGTCCAAATATAAGGGTTATATTTCATCCAAATAAGTTTGTTATGCCTTTCAGAACAAAATTCTTAAAATGTGATGCTCCTTAGTGTATGAAGAGTAATCTCCCTTGTTGTGCGAAAGTTTCTGAACATCCTGTATTCTAATCATTATCATGTAGGTTATATAAGGATAGTGAAAGCATTCTGAGCTTAACCTATTTGATTATTGATTTATAATGCTAAACGTTTACATGACATTATGCTACTTTTATAAGTTGAACGAAATATAATAGAAAGATGGTGTATCACTCACTTTATTAACACCACTATAGAACCAATGCATAATTATTACTAATCACTTGTCTTAAACAAGATTACATTTTCCTTCCCAAGTTGTTAGTATCTGAAAGTATATATACACTACTGCATTTTTTTTTTTTTTAGGTAATAATAATAAGCTTTGCATTAAAATACTTCATGCAAATTTTTTTTCTAATTCCTTTTTAAAATCACTTTTCTATTTCAGTTATGCATGCTTTTTTTTATGTTGTCCTGAAATATAGCATGCCTGATCTAATATTACATTTTTTTTTTTTACACTTTATCACAATTTCTTTGTTTCTGATAAAATATCAAGACAACTTCATAAAATATTTTTTTAAGAAATCTTATAACAAATGTATTTTTATTAAAAGTGAAATGATAATGTGTTAGGATTTTGTGATCTGTTATTATTAGTTTTGTAATTTTTATATTAAATGATTAAATTGATTGATTTGATAGAAAGTTAAGTATCAACTACTGTAGTGTTTTATAATTTCAGACTATATACAACTCATAATTAGCTTATTTTGATGTCATTCCAATGAAGGCCATCAATTAGACAGTCTAGCAGATTTTAGAACAATCAAGAAAAATAGACTATAAAAATACCTAAGTGTCCTGTACAGCCCACTATGTAATCCTTGGTACAGAAAAGGACCACTTGTTTTCCACATTCCAAAAACATTCATTGTAACAGACAATCTTCATGGATTAGTGAAAATAAAAAAATGTTTAATGAGTTTTTTTAAATAGTTGAAATGTTTTTATAATACAAATTAGTAGTACATTTATTAACATTATTGTGAAAAAAGTTTTTTTTTTTTTTTTTTACAAAGGAAATTTTCTAAACTTCTATATTCCATCTGAGTAATTTTAAATGATCAAGAATTTGATAATTTCTTAAAAGGACCAATTTATACTTTTTTGTCCCCCAAAAGAATTCTCTAAATGCTTCCTATATGGTTTGTTTTTATTAATTAGAAACAAATACACATTAAAAATATTCTGTGAGTGCTGATGTTGACTCCCTATGTAAATAAAATTGTTATATTTACTGCTAAACAATTATCTTTTCAGCTGCAGTTAATTTGTAGACCAATTCACTTACCATTGTCTCTTAATGATCACTCTTTGTTTCTTTAAGTTTAGATAACTTTACTCCTCTGTGTCTTGGACTTTAAAATAATTCCATTATAAAATAAAATGCATTAAAAATACTTTTTAACATTATTTCTAGCGTTATCTTGAGTTATTTTGTTTTGAATCTGCATTTACATGTTAAACTTCCACTCCAATTATTACCAGTCAACAGTGAGAAAGTCATTGAAGTATAGATTGCTTGTCAGATGCTCTACATCATGCCAGACTTCATGACAATATTTTTAATACACACATAATTTGTATAACAAAGTCATTTTTCTAACATATGCCAAGCATTAAAAACAGAATCAGTTTTAAAATGCAAATATATTTAATGTTTAGAAAAAGATATACAATACATATTTTAAAACATTATTACAAAAAGTAAATTATTTTTTTTTAAGAATGAAAACTTGAATAAAGCAAAGATTATAGTTCTTTAAAAAAATTATACAGGACTTCAAAAGCAAGAATTTAGTTCTTAATTCTCGAAATAGGTTTTATAATAAAAAAAATCAGATTCTCTTTTCAGATCTATTGGGTGCATGAATGATTTAAAAATTCCTGTTTTAGAGAAAAGAATTTAGAATTATACAAGTCCCATTATATGAGACTTAATACCTGCATTAAGACCCATATATTATAACACATAAAACATACAATAACATTACAAAATGCTGTCTCGATATTTCTTTAAGGCACATATTTAAATTTCAAGCCAGTGAATCCTGAAAGTCTTGACTTGATATGCAGAGGATACATTAATTCCACCACACTAATGAGACAATGTTAAACTGTATGATGTTCAGTTTTATAGCTGGTATCATTCGAAATCACAGCTACACAAAATATGGTAGCATTACTACGAAAGGATTTTATGCAAAATGATATAAATCATAAACTTTTGAACTGCATCCAACATATTTCAATTACTTCTTGACATTAAAATAAGATCTTTAATTTTAATATTTAAACTTTTGGTGTGATGCAGGTGATCATGTTTTCTGTTTTGTTCATTACAGAAATGAAGGTCAACACTAAAATATAACTTGGATTTTTAGCAATCAGATTCAAGTATTCACTTCTGTTTCAGAATCGATTTGCATTGTCTTATGTCATAAGCCAGTTAAAGATGAAGGGTGAGGCAAATAGATATATTGCATTTAGGAATAAGACTAAATGCCTGCACTAGAATAAAAAGGAATTAAGTTCTCAGTTGGTGAGAGTATTCCAAGCTTGATATAAACGAGTTGTAATGGCCTCTAGAACTGGTTGGGTGCAATGAATAGCCGTGGAACCAGTTTTCAGAGAAGGTGCCAAAGATAGCAGAGATTCCAGAGTGGTAGAAGTATCATTCAACCTGAAAAAATAAATTTGATAATGCACTTAAAAGAAAATAGCTTTCAAGTATTCATAGACATATGTACATTTTAGTATACAATTTTTATAGTTTCTATGCAAAAAATTTACACAAGCTGTTGAATCTATGCTGTCAGTGACTCTAAAAAGTGAACATCACACTGCTTTATTTAATCTAGGAGGCTGGTAAATAGTTTTATTCCTACTAGTAAGAAAGAAGGTAATTCAAAACTAATTGTTACCATTTGATTTTAATAGTATGTGAATTTCCAAAATTGTAGAAATCCTTTAGATCAAAGTGTATAATACAAAATATACTTATACAAGCATATAAGTAAATACAAATCTTGGAATGCTTTGGTTTTGGTAACGTTGAAGAATTTGTCTTTATGTTTTTAGTTCCCCACTCATAACTGAGTATGGTTATCTTGATGTTGTAATGTAAGGTAGAATGGTTTTAGAAAAGGTTAAAGGTGAAACAGTTCTATATCACAATCACCAAAGATTTCCTTCTCACCACTAACTATTTAAACATGTTAAAAAAAAGAAAAAGAAAAAGAACAAAATGAATTATTTAGAATACCTGGTGAGTGGAGCCAATATTTTATGCAATGCCAATGATTCCTGTTGACAATCTTTTTTTAACCACTGGCCATGTGATGATTTTTTATTCTTTGGTGGAATATTTGAATGTTTAAAAGCTGCTGGATGATTGATAGTACCAACTAAGGACAACATTTCTGACATAGCATCACTAAGGGCATCTGAAAAGAAACAGTTTAAAGTTACTCAACCAAACCAGTTATTGTTCCACTTTTATAAAAATGAAGTTAAGAAAGATGTGGAAGAGGGAGACCCAGGAAGACATGGGACGGAATATCGAAAGCTGATTGCAAGATACTGAGCTTTATGAAAAGACAGATATCTGGCACATTGCTGTACTCATGAAGGACTGTCCGCCATAGCAGAACTGATACCACTGCTAGTGCCACATAAAAAGCAGCCAGTACACTTTGTGGAGTGGTTTGGCATTAGGAAGGATATCCAGCTATAGAAGCCATGTCAAAACAGACAATGGAGCCTTTCTTATAAACATTAGCCTAGTACCAATATAAGAAATCCTTGTTTTAGAATGTTTGTGAAGTAGTGCATGGTAAAATTTACATATACGCACATGGATGTTGAAAAACTGAACAGCTTCAATTTAACTCATCAATATTATCAAAGCGAAACACAGGTCATAAACAGTTCTTAACACAAAGATAGCTAAATTAACCCTTTTTGCACCAGCTTGCCTGAGACCGCTCCTGGTTCTATAGTTTTAAAGTGAACTAAGTTAAACTAAACACCAGCTTAATAACAACAAAATTAGTTTACAAAATATTTTTAAAATGACAATTATTTTACAAAGTATTTTCAAAATTAATTGAAACACAGTGACAAAAGAGTTTATACCTACACATATATTATGGTCTTCACAGTGAAATAATTTCTTTATTTAATACAATCAGAATGGATATAAAAATATATGTGGGGAGGGGAAACTAGAGGATATTTGGTAACTATTTGGGGCCCTAATTAAAATCAATAATGTTGAAGTAGGGATGTTTTTGCAATGTGTAACTGTATTTAAGATCCTGTCTTAATATTAGCTTACACTTAAAGATGGCAAGCAGGCAGAATCACTACTGTGCTGAGCAAATTGCTTAGCAGCATTTCGTCTGTTTTTATGTTCCGAATTAAAATGCCGCCAAGGTTGACTTTGCCTTCCATCCTTAAGAAGCCGATGAAGTAAGTACCAGTTGAATACTGGGGTTGATGTAATTGACTCACCCTTCCTCTGAAACTGCTGGCCTTGTGCCAAAATTTGAAACCAATATTAACTCACACCTCATACATTCCTTTCTGAGAAGTGAATGTGGTAAAAAAAAAAATAATCAGTCTTCAGCAATGACTTAATATTAAAATGTTCTATTACAAGTCTAGGAAACACAAGCACTATAACCCACACATATACATATGATGGACTTTTAGTATCAACCTACCAAATTTACTCACAGGGTTTTGGCCAACCCAAAAGTGTAGCAGAAGGCATTTGCCTAAGGTACTTTGCAGTGGGACTGAACCCAAAATAACATGGTTCAGAAGTGAACTTCTTTCCCACATGTCCATTTTACAAATAACTGATTTAATTTGGTGTCAGATAGATGAAGTAACATATTAAAGGCATCTAAGTCAGATATTTCAGTCTTCCAGCTAACCTGCAGCAGCAAACAGGAAATCACTCCCTTGTTCAGTAATGAGATCCTGATATTAGCTAAATCACATCTGGTGTAGTTCAGTCTCAGCAAGACACCATCAATAATTTCCTCATCACTCCTTCGTGCTGAAGTGGTGATGTTTTGCTTTTCTGACAAGTCCTAATAAGATCAGAATATGTCCTAGGTTATTTCCTTTACTGGCTAGAATAATAATAATAATATTTCGGATGTGTATTTGGTGGGCAAGATTCTTGATGTGAATACGTGTGTTGAAAGAGATACTATTAAACCTTGGGAGAGGCATTATGCATGTGTTTATTACCAGCATAATGCCTCTCCCAAGGTTTAATAATAATAATAATAATAATAATAATAATAATATCAGTCATTGTATATTGTTTTTCCCTCATTGCATGAATATTTCAAATTAGCCTTTTAATATTCACTTCATTAAATATGGTATCCTATAATCTTTAATATTTATGGAGGAATATGATTTTACTATGTTCAATTATGAAGTGAAACAAGTGAATTTGATCTCAATTTAGAACTAAATTAACTAGTATTGACAAACAACATGAAGTAATCATCTTCTGAACAATAATAAAAGCAGCAACTATATTAATTATTTTTTAACATTTTCATTTTAAGATGGTGTATGAATACGTGTGTACATGCAAAGAACAAAACTTACTAAATGAAAGAGTTTGAAAAGTACGGCATTTCTCGACAAGAGAACCAACTTGTTGTTCAACAGCAGTCACTAGGTCTACCAGGCTGTAAGCATTCCTCCCTACGCCATCAGATAAACTCAACAATACAAGGGAGCTAACTCGAGCTACCGCCATATGGTAGCGAAAATGATGCCTGCTATCAGGTTCTGTTTTTATCTCCTTCGGCTTCTGCAGGAAAAAAACAAAAACAAAAAAAAAATATCAATATATATTTCCATATTATTGCTATACTCAGGAGAGAGTGAGTAATTTAAATATTGAGGCAACATATTTACAAAGCAATAAACCTTATTTTGCAAGTAAATTCTAAAATAGGTTGTTGAGTCAATAACAACCAAACATTTAAAGAACAGTCTTGATAAATATTTGAAGAACATTTAATTTGAAATACTCTTCTGATATGAAAAATCAACATCTTTAGACTTCTAACATTCAGAGGAAACAATAAAGTAACAGTCGAAAACATTGAGATGATTGTTGAGCTTAAATTAGCTCGCTCCGCCTCGCACGGGGTCGCGATGCGACGACCGCGACCCCGTGCGGCAGGAGTTCGGCCGGCGGCAAACGGTCAACTCGGAACTGGTACGGACTGGGGGAAATGGCAGATCCAAAGTAGTATTTTAAGGATCCATGAAAAAATACGACTTTGGACGTATTTATTGCAAGACATAGTTAGGTAATTTTTTCTGACGTTTTACATAGTTCAACCTGCAAAAGTTAAATGTATGAAAAACAAAATAGGAATTTTGAAAGAAGTATATCTATAAAACTAGTTTTCAAACGTCGAATAGCTAAGGGGTTCACCAGAATAAAATGGTAATCATAGGGATCCATAGATAAAAAAAATGGCTGAGAACCATGAGTTAAAATATGATAGAGGATCAGAAATATATGTCTTGCAATAGAGGAGATACATAACTACCCCAGTTGGTGGGTGGGGTGGGGAAGAAAGGATGGTAAAGCTGTGTCAGGGCACACACCCAAAGTTACAGGGATGGATATATAAATGAAGTGGTAGAGAGGATTGGATAGGATGAGTGGGCAGGTGAGCTTGCAAGAGTGCAAAAAAAGAGTGGATCCAGTGAGTGAATATGACTGGAAAGGAGAGGAGTTAGGAAGATGAGTTGCATGGAAGAGAAATATTTGTTCTAAGAATATGTCGTCTTTTAAGAGACAAAAGAAAAATTCATGTAACTCAAAAAATACCTTAGCAGTTTCAGGTGCATATTTACAAGTGAACTGAATACTGGGCAGCCATTTACTCATAATTTCAGTGTGTGTATCACTTAATGGCATTAATATACCATTTGAAGTTAAAGGAAGTGGAAGTTTGGGTTTCTGGTAGAAAGTGGTAGCCAATATACTCAGTTCTCTTTCATCAGGATCAGGAACCTGAAATAGAAATTAATTCAGAATGTGATAATAAAGTTGTTTCAGTTCTAACCATTGAAATACATAAAATGTTCTGTCAATAAAGAAGAAAAAAAAACCATTCAGTATATTAAGATACTGTTAAAACTGTAACTGTGGTTTTTATTTGGACTTTGGGCACTAGACTAATAAATATAACCCACTAGATTCCAGCAAAGAAGGAAAAGAACTTGTAACTTGCTTTACTTGTGTAAGCATTATATTATAACAATCTGCAAGAATGTGAAACTGTTCATTAGACAACAAAGCTGGTATTATTTGATTCTTTCACCTGCACGATTTTCACTAAGGTAAAGAAGAAAAAAAAAAAACTCAGATTTTTTTGTGTGGAATCAAGTACCCTGACCTCCTAATATGCTGCAAACCCCTTACTTTTGTTTGGAAAAAAAAAAGCGGGGTACCAGACTGCCCTCATATCCTGGAATCATTGAAAAAATTTTTTTTTTCATTGAATGTATTCCGGTGACCTCCTAATAGGCTACAAAACCATTTTTGGGGTCCAGAAAACGGGATGGGGTGAGGTGGAAGCCTCGGAAATTTTATCCCCCACCCCCATTGATCTTTTCACCCGCATGATTTTCACCCGCATGATTTTCACTAAGAAAAAAAAACTCAGATTTTTTGCATGGAATTAAGCACCTTGACCTCCTAATATGCTGCAAACCCCTTACTTTTGTTTGGAAAAAAAAAAGCGGGGT
>NC_068981.1:71646249-71658283 GCF_001194135.2 Octopus bimaculoides
TTAGATAACATTTTGCAGAAATATATTTTCAAGGGAGTGTGGATTACATTAGATTGAAAATTCAAAGAAGTTTGAAATGAATAAGTGAAAATGTAGAGGTTATAGAAGTTAGTGGTAATGAAGTATGTGGAGAGATAACGAATGATAAATTCATCTAAAAAAAGGATAGAGTTTTTGCATGTACGTGTGAAACAAAGTAAAACTCTTTTTCTTTTTTTCTCTTTTTTCCTTGTTTCAGTCATTTGACTGTGGCCATGCTGGAGCACCATCTTTAGTCAAGCAAATCAACCCCAGGACTTATTCTTTGTAAGCCTAGTACTTATTCTATTGCCAAAAATTGCAAAGGGAAAATGCTTTAGTTTTTCAAATCTAATCTGCAACCTGGGGTTATTATATATATATTATATCCAGTTCCCTCAAAGAAAATGCATCAAGCTAAAGTAACCTTCTCAATTTTAACACATTTCGAGTAATCTTCATTTTATAACAGATTCATGGGGTATACTAACCCTTTAACATTTGGATTACTGTTAAATGTAAAGCTTATTTATTCATATCATTTTGAATTAATCATGCACTATCTAATAGCTTTGACACTTCAATGTTGTACTTGTTTAGTTTTAGAATGACATTGTAAGGTAGGCGTAAGAGGCTCAATCTAGCCAGTTTGAACATAAAACAACTGGAATATTTGAGCTGGATAGAGCTAGTTTAAGCAAAAAAGGGTTAAATGACTGGAATCATTTTTAACTAATCTTGTTATGTTTCTGTCCCCACCACAGAAAGGTGATGAAAATTAACAAATGAATTAACAAATTAACTCACTTCATTTTTGCATTTAACCAAATGAACTTAATTCTCTCTTAAGCAGAAAAAATACGAATATGCATAAATGATTAAATGCTTTCATACTGATTCCCTTATTTTTTATTTTCTTCAAAACAAAGCCTCCTGTATCAAATAAATTCAAGTAAGTATTCAATGCACAAAGCAAATAATATATAACATACCATATTCATGGCTCTCAGAATGAGAGCTGTTGCCATGTTATCTGTGTGTGCTGTAAAATGGTTACACCATTTTCCTGCCTTATCCATCAGATCCACATAACCAACACCACGACTATTCAAGATAAAACTATTTCTCTGCAAAAATACAAAAAAAAAAAAATAATAATAATAATGATAATAATAATAATAATAATAATAATAATAATATCTTGGTATAAAAGATGGGCTACAGCAAATATTCTGCTCAATACCACAGATTTGCTTGTCAGTTGTTTGACCTTAACCAGTTGAGCATGTCCCTAAGTGGCTCATGTGCATCTCTGATCATAAGCAGAAGTAGTGGGGAAGCATCATAGCCATGTGTTGAGAGGAATTGGGGGCAGAGTGAGTAATTCACCTCAGGAAACATAGGTGTTTTGTTCGACAACCTTAAACACCCTCGACCTGAAGAGTAACCGGGCCCCACCTACAAGGTCATGCACTGTTTATCTTAATAGGAGACCACCATGTCGTACACGTATGGTTGTGATGCATGCAACTGATGTACCCTTATCGAACAGGTAGTCATGATGGGTGTACTGGGCTTCGTATATTTTACCCCAGTGTCACTTTGATGGCATGCATGGCTTTCTCACATAATAATGATAATAACAACAATAATATATAGATTTTAGTGTGTGGATAGACATGAGAGTGGAGTGGCCTGCAACAGGTGAAGTGCATGAGAGAGCGTGAAGAGGGGAAGATCTGCTGGGAGTTTGACAGAAGTCAAGTAGTGTGTGTGTGTGTGTGAGAGAGAGAGAGAAAGGTGGGGGGGACATGGCCAAAAAGGACATTCATGTGTGCATGGCCACGATTTCACTTAGCTTGACATGTTTTCGCAAGCACAACAAATCACCAGAAGTCTCAGTCCCTTGTCATTTCCTCTGTAAGGCTCAACAACCAAAGGTCATATTTCACCAGTCTCTCAAAACACACTTTGTTGTACATGCACACTCACATTGCACATCCAGTGGAACACATTGGCTTCATTTCTTTCAAGCCTTTGCATGTCCTCTGCAGTCACAGTCCATGTTTCACTGCCATGTAGCATAGTTGTTTGCACACAGGTATCATACAATCTGCCTTTCACTCTGAAGGATATATATTAGTGTTTATACTGTTTTAATAATTCTTGTAGAAAATTATTTCCACTAAAAATTCATAGTTAACTAAATATCTTAACATGGAAAGGTTATGTGAAAGCTACAACGACAAAAGATAAAGAAACAACTTGAATGTTTTAGTTACCTTCAGGTATTCTTGGATCCCAGCTTCATCACTGCCTGTAACAGTACCCCATGAATAAAACTTGATGGTTCGCTGTGGATGCCATCCTTCTAATTTGCGAACATGCAAAAGACTGTATATTAATTCCAGTAACATAGCAGTGCTTGACAAACTGGCCATTTGGAAAAGACTGGAAACTGAACTGTTTAAAGTGAGTGAAGTTTCTGATTCAGCCGTTCCATACAGTCGTTGAGTTCCAACTAATACCATCTCATCTATAGAAATAATGAAACAAAACAATAAGGAATCTTGTTTCCTCAGAAATGTAGCAAGATGTCTGTAACAGTATTTATATATATGCTGCTTTCTGTGTTGTAGTGCTGCTAGAGTTATTCTTTTGTATTTCATCCCTTCAGGATGAAAAAGTAAGTATCTGCAGTACACTGGTGTTAAATCAAGTAGTGTTGTACCTCCTCCAACAATTTCTTTTTTTTTTTTAATGTTTAGTGAGAGAGAGAAGGCACTGTACTTATGACCTTTTATTTTATTTTATTTATTTATTTTTTTTTTGTCTTTGAGACTAATGGGATGGAGGGAAGTAGCTATTCTGAAACCAAATACCAGATCTGAATACTTTCAACAGAGTGAACTCCACAAAAGGCAAACGAGGATGAAATGGTAGCATTAAACCAAGAGATGAATTAAACCTACCACTCAAGTATATTCAGAATGCAAATTGCCTAAACAAGTACTGAAAGGCATTCCCAATCTAATGCATTTATCAATTCCACTAATCTATCATCCTGGACTGGTATTTTATTTTACTGACTCTAAAAGAATGAAAGATAATGCTGACCTTGCTGAGATTTGAACTCAGAACACAGAAAACTGGAAGAAATACTGCAAAACATTTTGTCCTATGCTCTAACAACTTTACCAAATTGCTGTCTTAGCCAAAATAAATAAATAAAATAAAAAGTAAAATATAATAAATAAATAATGTTTTCCCCAAAATATTAAATAAAATATAGGTTGTTGTTGTTTAGCACCAGGTTCATGCTAATTAAGTAGGCTTTTCATCAAAAGATAGGATGGTTTTGATTGTAATGTCTTTCATTAAAGGCATTCCAATGAAGACCATCCTATCTTTTATTCAAACATTGTATCTAGAACAACATTATCCAATGTCTTGTTCTTATAGGGGATTTATGTAGGCGGTCAATTTGTTAGAAACAGTAATCAAATATTCCACATATGTCTACACTTGATTTAGCATTTTTAAGATGATACACAACCTATCTGAAAAATACTAAAATCATGTTTGGGACAGCAAGTAACACTTCATAAACCATTGGGTTGCTGGTGAAGACATTGTTTCATCAAATGAAAAAGAATATTAATTGTAACATTATTTTCATAAATAGATACATCAGAAAGCTAAAACATAACATTAGTCTTCACTTTTTCAAGAGGGAATGAAAGAAAATCACTAATGAAATATCTTCAAGCATGTTTTTATTATTATTATTATTATTATTTTATTCCTTCAGTATTATTTGAAGTACATTTTCCTGATTATAGGATTATTTCAAAGTGAACCAAAATTACCATAAGAAAATAACATTTTTGCTTATCATTCTTCCAGCATCAAATATATATCTTTTAAATCAGACAAATTAATCTTAAGGCACAATGATCACTTTTAAGACAACAGTAAGAATCACACTGAATGAAAACATGGGAAATAATCAAGTTACCTGGTTTGGTTTTTCCATAGAGAGTTCCTTCAACATTGGACACAGTGTGGCTTTTCAAACAAGAATTGAACTTGAGATACAAAGTGTTGTGTCCCTCAACTATAAAAGTAAAACATATATAACTTATGGTAATCATCATCAACATCAGCATCATCATCATCACCCTTGTTTAACGTCTGCTTTCCTTGCTGGCATGGGTTGGATGATTTGACTGAGGACTGGCGAACCAGATGGTTGCACCAGGCTCCAATCTGATCTGGCAGAGTTTCTACTGCTGGATGCCCTTCCTAACACCAACCACTCCGAGAGTGTAGTGGGTGCTTTTATGTGCCACCAGCACAAGGGCCAGTCAGGCGGTACTGGCAATGGCCATGCTCAAATGGTGTTTTTTACGTGCCACCTGCACAGGGGCCAGTCCAGCGGCACTGGCAACGACCTCGCTCGAATATTTTTTCACATGCCACAGGCACAAGTGCCAGTAAGGCAACACTAGTAACAATCACGCTCAAATGGTGCTTTTTATGTGCCACTAGCATAGAAGCCAGTCAGCTGCTCTGGCAACGATCATGCTTGGATGGTGCTCTTAGCGCTCCACTAGCACGGATGCCAAATTTATCAACTATACTTCCAATCTGGTTATCTTTAATCATCAATCTTTAGTCTATCTGCTGTCTGATGATTAAGCCATTTACTTGACTTTTCAATATCAGAGATTAGTCATCACTGGATAATCAGTTCTACTGACTTCTAAACAATACTTGTGGAATCCAATTCTTTGTCATACCCACAAGAATATTTGAACACAAGCTAACATAGTAGTTTTATAGTGCAGCCACTGCTAAAATAGTGAGTTGTCCTATACTACTATACCTACATTCAGCTAATAGGTTGAATCTTTAGAACAGTGGGGCTGAAAATGAATGAAATTAAGATGAAGTATCTGGTAGAGAACATTAAGATTCCAGAGAAGATTATGAATGTAGACGGGAAGCCACTGGAGTTGGTTGAGGACTTTCTGTATTTGGGAGCAAAGATTGGGAACACAGAGAGTGATGTAGTTGAGAGGAAGAGCAAAGCCTGGGCGGCATGCAACAGTTTGTGATTTTTATGGAAACCAGACCTTCGTAAAGACCTGAAGATCTATCTCTTCATTGCTGCAGTGGAGTCTGTACAGGTCTGAGACTTGGACACTGATCAAGAAACTCAGTCAGATGGTGGATAGGTGTTACAAGAGAATGCTGAGGATGGCTCTGAACATTAATCAGTATACACTGAGGATGAAGAACTCAGAGTTGTAAGAGAGTCTCCCAATAGTTAGCTCAAAAATAACAGAGTTGATACTGCACTCAGTGCTCCTGTGGGAGCCCCTACACAGACATACTAGAAGAGGGAGACTGAGGATGACATAGACATATGTTGATGCCCTAAGGACAGATGCTGGTTTCTGGGAGACACAGGACATGGCAGCAATGATGAAGGACAAAGATCGCTGGAGAGAACTCGTCCATGGATCTTGGGAATTTTACCCACCCTAGATAGATACAAGTTGAGCACTGGGGTTAACGTAATCGACTTATTCCCTCCCTTGAAATAACTGGCCATATGCCAAAATTTGAAACCAATATTTCCCCATGACCAGACATGTTATCACAGAAGATTGGAAATGAAGAACACTGCTTGTGTGACAGGGACAATCATTTACAACTATCATGAGACGTCAAAGGAGAGAGTAACACACAAAAAATATATACATATAGCAGGAGTGGTTGTGTGGTAAGAAGCTTGCTTCCCAGCCACATGGTTCTGGATTCAGTCCCATTGTGTGGCACCTTGAGCAAGTGTCTTCTACTATAGCCTCAGACTGACCAAAGCCTTGTGAGCAGATTTGGCAGATGGAAACTGAAAGAAACCTGTTGTATATATATCTACGTGTGTGTGTGTGTCCATGTTTGTCCCCTGCCATTACCAATTGATAATTGGTGTTGGTGTGTTTACATCCCTGTAACTTAGCAGTTCAGCAAAAGAAACCGATAGAATAAGTACCAGGCTTAAAAATATAAGTACTGAGATCGATTCAGTCACCTAAAAATTCAAGGCAGTGCTCCAGCATGGCTGCAGTCTAATGACTGAAACAGGAAAAAGGTAAAAGATATACACACGCACATGCACACATAATGGACTTCTTTCAGTTTCCGTCTAACAAATCCATAAGAACGTCTATAAAGACAAAACAATATCATACCTGAATGGCTGATTCCAATATTGTATGTGGTGTTTAAACTTCCCCACCATGATATTGGTGCAGCAGTTGTATCAGCAAGAGTGGTAAAAATTCTCAGAGCAAGTGCAGCAGAGATATTGTATACAAGCATAGACTTATTGCCACCTTCATTCACATCTGAAAAATTAAATTCATCTAAAATACAAAAAAATTAATTTTAAAAGATAGGGAAGCATTGATACACACACAAAATATTACAGGGTGTTCTGGTAAAAAAATTTTCAGGAACAGCTTGATATATTGGTGAACAATCAACAGTATTTGAAATCAATGATTAATGATGAAGTTGAGAAAAGGTTAGCTGACAGGGAGGACTGGAAGCCATCTGGATATTGAAAAAAGTAAACTGTATCATGATAACTCACACCAGATATCAAAGTACTGACATCATGACCGCTGGTCAATGCTCCGTGAACACTGTAAAGGCTGTAAGATATGACAGCCGCAATGGAGGATATGATGCTGTGGCCAACAGGAAGAGACACAGCAGGTGTTCTGACTGTGTCTGCACACCAGGATTCATCCCCAAGTCTTTGAATAAGACTTTAGGCTCAATTCAAAGTTATGTGAAGGTGCTGTAGACTATAGTCAAACCCTAGCTTGAGAGGGTTGCTGCTGGAAGGCCATATATGTGGAAGCAGAATTCAGCTCCTTGTCATACTTCCAGAAAGAGTCAAAAATAGCTCTCAGAGAATTTCTATGACTTCACCAAACCCAATTTCTGACTTCCTAATTCTCCCAATTGTAATCCCATGCATTACTATACGTGGAACATGGTTGAGAAGACACCAATTGCTCTGCTTGCAACACCAAAGCTTCCCAGGGATGCAGTGAGAAGCACATGCACCAGGTTCCAGAACCATCTTGAGGCTGTAGTGGAAGCTGAGGGTGGCTACTTTGAGTAAACTATTACCTCCCATCCATAATCTAGATAATATATTTTGCACTTTTAAAATACTTTTATTATTGTGCTTTCTTTTCCTTTTATGCAAACTGTCAAATTTAGCCCAAACACTCTGCATATATAAATTAGAATTTATATCACTGATAAATATTCAAATAATGAAAAAGGAACATAATAAGGTATTAATAGCTTTGTACTGAGGAGATGCAACTGAATTAAAATAGTAGCTATTATATGAAAAAATTCAGTACTTTTACTGCAGAAAGCAGATATATCTACTCAAAATTTCATTACCTTTAGCTGCAGAAAGCAATTTATCTTTTGTTGAGGAATGTCATGTTTGAAACTAATTTCTATTGAGATATGTTAAGTTTATTGAGACAATGTGACTTGGAGAAAATACCAATTCTATTTTTGGTTGATATTTAATATCATTATTGGAATAACCATGAAATTTAATTTTGTAGCTTAAAGGGTTAATTAAGTATGTTATAACTGAAAAAAACAAAAACAAAAAAAAAACAAGAAATTTGAATTAAATGCATAAAGGTCATGATATACTTCATTCCTTTAAGCTTATATTTACTTCATGAATATTAACTTGTGACAAGACAATTCCCTCTCTTACTAGAGGGGGCTCTCTATGCAAGGTCTTTCAGGAAAGTGAAAAAAAAAACTTATTTATTCAAAGGTCAAAAATGTGCACTTAATAGTGCAAGGGTGACAAGTCAGAGTTAAGGAACAAAGAGTTATGTCACCTGCTTAGAGAAATGATGATTGTAGGTCCATCAGACTTACACAAAATTTTAAGTTATGTAGCCCAGTTTGTGTGTAATGGTTTCTGTCTAATATATTTCAGTACTCGGGTGTAGCTGATAAACACTACCCAATCACAATATATCTACACACACACACATATATATAATGCATGTTAGTGTATTGATCATTTTCTTAATAGCTGTCAAATTAACACCAGCATGCATATGTATATACTCAAATGTAAATTTAGATGCATTTTCTATTTATATTTAACCATGAACTGGGGTTTTTTTCATTGTGGCAATGGTAGTAATTTTATGATCTTCCCTGTGTTACCAACTTACACGTTTTACATTTTTAAGGTTTAGTCAGAAGATGGCGGGCAGTACCTGTAAACTTTTTGCTAGACTTCTAAGGATGGTATGAGAAAAAGAGGAAGGAACAACTGATTGGTTATCCTCAAAATGAGACCTAGTCTGAATGCTTGAAGAAAAATGGACTTTACACAGCTGGTAAAACACACTCACTTGATGAAATATCTCAAACACTTTCTTGAGTGTGTCTTTCATGCCTTCATAAGAACATGTGCTATGTGCTAGTTTTCCATTTTCTTCCTTTACAGTGCCACATAAAAAGCACTTAGTTCACTCTGCTGGGTGGTTGGTGTTAGGAAGAACATCCAGTTGTAAAAACCCTGCCCAAACAGACACAGAAGTCTGGTGCAGGTTCCTGCCTAGCTGTCTCCTGTCAAACCATCCAACCCATGCCAGCATAGAAACCAGACCTTAAACAATGATAATGATGATGAAATACTAGAAATACTTGGGTAAAGCGATTTGAAATTATTATAGCTTTTGATGAAGAAATTCATACCAAATGAGAAAATCATTCAAACCTGTACCTGAAATTCTCATATTCATCATCTTCATCATCATCATCGTTTAACGTCCGCCTTCCATGCTAGCATGGGTTGGACGATTTGACTGAGGACTGGTGAAACCGGATGGCAACACCAGGCTCCAATCTAATTTGGCAGAGTTTCTACAGCTGGATGCCCTTCCTAACGCCAACCACTCAGAGAGTGTAGTGGGTGCTTTTACGTGTCACCCGCACGAAAACGGCCACGCTCGAAATGGTGTCTTTTATGTGCCACCCGCACAAGAGCCAGTCCAGGGGCACCAGCAATGATCTCACTCGAAAAACCTCATGTGTCACTCGCACAAGAGCCAGTCCATGGGCACTGGCAACGATCTCGCACGAAAGATATCATGTGTCGCCCGCACATGAGCCAGTCCAGGGGCACTGGCAACGATCCCGCTCGAAAGATTTCATGTGTCGCCCGCACATGAGCCAGTCCGGGGGCACTGGCAAACGATCCCGCTCGAAAAAGCCTCATCAAGTTTATGTGTAATAGTCTAACTCCAGAGTCTTTATGAGTATCAATGGATGCTAGGTTGCATAAACATTCACATATGTTGAGAGGCAATGATACAAACACCACAAGTCCATGTTGTGTTCTTGGCAAATCTGTGTAAACTAGCCAAATTTTTACATCTTCCTCCCATTCTGTTAATGATTCTTTTTATTAGACAAAATTAGTAGTTGTTCACCGAAATTCCCCATTGAATCCAAATGTACAAGCTATACTAGAAATAATATTTCTTGTTATACTAGAACCTATGGCAATTGCTACCACTGTGAAGGCTCATCACATTACATATACTGCTTTGTCATCATAAACACAGCAACGTTTACAGCAGCCATTTCTATATATAATTATATGCGTTTATCATGGAGATGGTGTCCAAAAAACAAGAGATAAACAAATGAGCAATAAATGAATCATATCCATATACTTTATAAATGGAACAAATGATAACTTCATTGACACTAAATTCACAGTCCCAAGAAGGGAAGCTTCCACTGTCATATTTTCTTGATCATTTCTACCTTTACTAGTTGAGAATACACTTGTAGCGAGGCATAAAGAAGCCAGTGACGTTTTGGAACAGCGAGATCTCGCCTGCAACCATTGCCATATGTGAGACAAAAACAAGATCTCACCTGCAACCATTATTTAAGGAAAAGACATTTTCTCTCTCGTTCTTCTCACGCTGACGCTGAGAAGACACTTTGAAGCCAGGAGCTCACAGCAGACTTTCGTCCTGCTGTGATACCACATGCATTGTCTCCAGAGGTTATTGAACCTCGTGTATGGGAGAGAAGGCTAGCTGCGCACTGCTGTGAAGATGGTTACTGAAAGCAAACCCCTTGTATGAAGCACCTGTGAATAAATGGTTATTGAATTTACCCCACCTGAGAACTTCATTCTTCGTATTTCCAGCTCCTTGAATCAAAAGAATAATTATAATGGAAGAAGATACCCCAAAAGTATCATAAAAACCTTCCTTCCATTATACACTCCTCTACATCATTTGTTAGGATCAAGCACCTTTGTATTTTTTTCTGTTCATTGATTCTATGTTGACGGATGAGTAATAAATCTGCAGAAAAAATAGCCACAGCACAGTCATGTAAGCACAAACAATATTCAGAGTGCATTTGGGGTAGGTGAGCATTGTAGATGAGTACGAAGAATGGATACGCTTTTGTAGTGCAAGCAAAATCTTTGACTGATTGTCCTTTTTGTTATCACAGATCAATTTGCGATATGCATAACATAATTTACAACTGAGCGTACCATGCAATTCTGAATCAGTGATAAATGAGGTTGCATGTATATATGGTTCACTTACCTATGCCAAGGACAACAACTCGTATTGGCCTTGCAGATACATACAACAAGGAAGCTAATCCAGTAATCTAATAACAGTACTGTCTTGCACATAACGTATTTTGTTTCTTTTCTCTAGTTCCTAGCAGGAGTGGCATTATCTTTCATACTCCAAGGATGAAAAAATAAGTACTCTAAATATAGTCAATATCTTCCCTACAAAAATTGTTTTTGTGCTTACATAAGACATAAATATCTGAAAATTTATATAAAATTTTTATTACGGCCATAAAAAACAAAATGTTATTACCTGATGAGATATATGAGATAGCATAGCTGTCAGATTTTGGATAGTTTTCAGCATGCCAACGTGCCTCAGTGTTACTTTCCGGGTCAGTGTATAAAAGAACTCCGCGTAGTCCAGCCATTTGAGCATTATATATCTATAATACAAAAAAACAAACCTTCAGTTATTATTCTTTATCATATAGACAATTAACAACAATTAAAGTTTCACAGTCAATATGACTTAAAACTGTGATTTCCAACTCCATTGAAAATCACTAAGCATTTATGAAACCATCTTTATTTCACTAAAGGGGCCAAATCTAAAATGGACAATCACTATTTTTATAATATTATTTCAAACAAAGTGAGTTGGCAGGGTCATTAGAGTTTTGCTTGTGATCTGATTCACTGCATTCTGAGTTCAAATCCTGCTAAGTTTAATTTTGCTTGTCATCCTAACATTGTTGATAAATAACGTAGAAGCGCAATTCTGGAAGCAATTCTTTTTTTCTTTCTTAGTCTATATTTTCCTTTCATCTCTTTCTCTTGGAATCAGTTATTTTATGTTATGAGAAAGGTTATGGAAGACCATTCTCAGCATCACTTTTTTCAGATATTCGAGGATGATTAAGCAAGGGCAGGCAACTTCTCATAAAAAATTTTTTAAAACTTATATGAAACATTCTCTTACCAAAAATATCTGTTTAACAGATATTTTTGGTAAGAGAATGTTGATTTCGAAACTATAGTACACGGATAATTTATATTTATGTAATTTTCATTGTCTTGCCCGCATACATTTTGGTATTTCGCTGAATTTCATTTGAGAACAATAAGGTCTTAGTAGACACATTACATGTGATCTTCTTCTAGCACATTAACAGTCCACCTAGTGGTCTTCTTTATATATACATATATTGACATTCGTGCGGGTGACACGTAAAAGCACCCACTACACTCTCTGAGTGGTTGGCGTTAGGAAGGGCATCCAGCTGTAGAAACTCTGCCAAATCAGACTGGAGCCTGGTGTTG
>NC_068981.1:71659244-71669961 GCF_001194135.2 Octopus bimaculoides
CACACACACACACACACACACACACACACACACACACGCACGCACACACACACACACACACACACACACACAACACACACACATGCATATAAAGACATTTGATTACATATGTACACAAAACACTCTCACACCTTTTCTGATTATTTCAACAAGTAATACATGTTTTTAAATAAACATCTCTGTATGTCAATAAATTTAACTAGACTTTCTTCTCTATTTAGAAATAAGTCTTAATAAATATTGCTTAACTCAACCAAACCAAATTTTCTTGAGTAAACATTTAAAAGTACTATATATAAAAGTTTTACTAAATACAAACATTCATTCTAACAGTTCTTTCCTCAACATACAGATTTTCATTTATATATTTACCAAGGTTCAAACTAAATCTTTAATTACTGTATTCACTTAAATACAAACTGATCTCATACATATGATGTGACTTAAACTTTTTTAAATTAAGGTCATTTATTTTATGCTTTTACAGATTAGGACTAAGCTTTGACTAAATTCAATGCAGTGAACATTACATCTCTTCTTCAGATTGTATACTAAACATCATTTTTGTATTTAACATACAAGGCACAAGCATGTCTGTGTGGTAAGAAGTTTACTTTCCAATCAAATGCTTTTGGGTTAGGTTCCACTACATAGCAATTTGGGCAAGTGTCTTCTATTATATTATATATTATTAAAATTATTAAAATTTTAGATTAAAATCTTAGATAAGTATTTATACGGTATATGCCTCACAGCATGGTTTTGGACGGGTTTTTCATTGACTGAGTTGTAGAGTGGTGGTTCGTCTCTAAATTAGTTATATTCATATATATTACGAAACTCCGTGTAATATTATACCGAATTTTACCTGTAAGGTTGGAATAAGTTTTTATTCCCTAATATTATTACTATATATACATATATATATAAACATATATATATATATATATGCGCCCAGGAAAGTTTATATTGTATTTTTATATTAATTCTAAACAAAGATATTATGCACATTTAAACTCGTTTAAATATAAAGAGAATGGTAATTCCACATCACTAGCCAGCCACGTATACCCACAAACTCTGTTTACACTATACATATACAAAGTTACCAAATCATTCTTCAACAACCACACAAATCAATGCACTTTTGTCCATGTTGATTACAAACAGTTCCTTACCTTCTTTGAAATAGATATCTTGCCTGTTCGTATTATTGCAATCTGGTCAATGAGGGTGACTTTCAGTTTATTTAGGTAAGCAAAGTCAACTGACCTCCCATAATTGGCATAATACAATAAACCCTAAATAAAAACAAAATAGAAAAAATAGTATTAAATTGCGAGTAAACACAAACATACAGTTCAAAAACCCTCCATGTCACATTCTGAGTTCAAATCCTGACAGAGCTAATTTTTTCATGGCAAATTTCAATTTAACATATGCTTTGTTTACTCAAATCAGGAACTCTGAAGTTGTTAAAGGAATTACAAAGCATTCACTGGGGTCAATTCCATCAAATCTAAACATTATCGAACACACATACTCAATATATGTGCTTTGTTTGTTTTCCGGTAGGCTGCAATTTAGCACAGTGGAGACAACTCCTTCAGTTCGCCTCCAATTCCTTTCAGGTATGTGATGTTGATAAGCTACAAAAATGGTGAAACATCAATATCCATTACTCCTGAATGGGATTTGGGGTGAGTTGCCTCACTTGCTTATGACTTTTGGGTATTTTAACACCCATACTTTAAAGGACTCATCTCCACCACATTATTTTGCAGCTTACAGGTGAACAAGCAAAGCACATACATTAAGTATGTGTGTTCGATAATGTTTGCAACACTAGCACTATATCTACTTTATATTTGAATCTATTAAGTTAATTTAATTTCTGGTTTTATAATAATGTCAGGTACTTTTTTTTTAGAAGTTTTTCATGCTTGCATATACACAAAATGTTTTTTTTCTTTTGTTATTGGAGCTATTCTTTTAACAGCTGGACATACACAAACAGACAGCTGAAAACTATTACATAAGGAGTGCTGTTGTTTATTAGGTGACCAAAAATACAAATGATACATTAAAATGTAAAGGTTTCTTTTTTACCTAATATACAATGTCTAACAAAATGATAATGAAGTAAGAAGAGCAGAACACTGGTAATGAAGATGAAATAAAATAGTAGCTGACAAATATACACAGGAAAATATCTAAAAAGCCTGCAGACTTGATCAAACTTGACCACCTATGTCAGACAAAGTATTTAAAACAAGAATGAGGAACATAGAGAAATAAATTCATTTTAATTTAGCTTACCAGTGGAAGCTTGTACAAACAAGTAATAGTTAATAGAAATTCAGTACTTTGAACAAAGGAAAGAATTTATGATACAAAGTTACATAACAGGGCTATGTTCTAAAAGTAATGCAATGGACAAATATATTTAACATAACACAAAAAATAATTTTTACTAAAAAGAATAACAGTTTTGACCAATAAAATAAAAAGTGTCTGATAGAAATGACAATAAAATGTTCTTTGATATTTTCTTTACCAAATAAATATTTGGAAAACAGAAATTAATGTGTGTTGCAATATATCATTAGGGGTGTGCAGAGAAGAATATACAAACATGAAATTTCATTAGTCTTTGTCTGTGTCTATGCTTCATTGGCTTCAGCTAGGGGACAGAGCAGTTATAGTGTTTTGTCATTCTATGGTGCACCCTCCCAACCCACTCTCGCCACCTGTACCAGAAGTCTTTCTCCTCTTACCTCTACCAGAAGTCTCTCTCCTCTTACTACTACCAGAAGTCTCTCTCCTAAGCACTTCTAACAGTTACCTATACGGAATGCCTCCCCTCCATCCCTGTCTAGATTCTATCTCCCATTAAACCAGTGCCACCATCACATAAAAAACACCATTTGAGCGTGACCAACGCCAGTGTTGCCTGATTAATATCCGTGCCAGTGGCATGTAAAAAGCACCTTTCAAGCATGGCTAATGCCAGTACCACCTAACTGGCCCCTGTGCCGGTGGCACATAAAAAGCACCCACCACACTCTCACAGTGGTTGGCATTAGGAAGGGCATCCAGCTGTAGAAACCTTGCCAAATCAGATTGGGACCTGGTGCAGCCTCCTAGTTTACCAATTCTCAGTCAAACTGTCCAACCCATGCCAGCGTGGAAAACAGATGTTAAACGATGACGATGATGATGATGATGAATGCCAATGACTAGTTCATTCGCATTTTCTTGTTGGATTCCCATCTCAACTCACTTCTAAGGAGTCTTGTTAGCAGTTGCCATCAAAGAAAGAAGAGCTTTGATTTTATTGACCACAGTAGGGTCAGATGAGCCAAGACAATGATTCTGGTAAATCCTGAATTCATGTGACTGTCTTTTTAACTGACATCATACAGAGAAAAATTGTTTCAACCTATTTTCAAGAGTAATTGAATAGATAAGCTGGCTGAAGGACTTAACTCTTAACTCTTTAACTGCAAAATTAAATTTTATGGTTATTCTAGTAATAATGTTAAAATATCTACCAAAAATAGAATTGGTATTTTCTGCAAGTCACACTTCCTCAAAAACTTGACACACTTGACAAAAAATAGTTTCAAACATGACATTCCTCAACAAAAGATAAATTGGTATATAAACCTGCTTTCTGCAGTTAAGGGTAATGAAATTTTGAAACGATGTATCTGATTATCACAAAAAAAGGGTTAAGAGAAACTATAGTAGCTCTCTATCAGAAGGAAGGCAATAACCAAAGGTCAAAGATATCACTGTCAACATATGTGAGTGATTATGTTGCAACAAGTAATGATGATGAACCATGTCCCCTTGATCACAGAGGGAGTATAAAAGATCAAACTGAAACAGAAAAAGGAATGGACCCAGACTATTCGGACAATGAAAAAGAAAGTGGTAAAGGAAAGGTAGATTTGGAATTCAGCTGCTGTGGAAAGGTGTTTTCTAGTTACATCAGGCTTAGAATTCACCAAGGGAAGGTGTGTCAGAAGAAAGTGATTCAACAGTGTAGGTAGAAAAACCAGAAGACGTGTGGCCAGAACCTTCTGGAAAGAAACCATAGCAAAGGTCATTTCACAGTTGAATCAAAAGAGCCAAGAAAAGAGATAGGCATGAAGAAGCCAAAGATTAAGTGGCCAAAGGCAAATGATGCAGCTAGCTATAAGAAATTTGACAATGAGGTAGCAAAAATGACCACCAAATTCAAAGGGGAAGACAAACAAAAGCTCATGGCAGGATGGTCATTCGCCTGCTGACATTCGGGCCAAAGAAAAAAGGAGAAAAAAAAAAACGCACTCAACACCAGAGCTGAAAGGGTGGGGGGCATCACATCAAAAACAGTAGAGGAGTAGGGACTGAAAGCAGACGTGGTTCCTTCTGATGGTAGCCACTGGATCCTACGAAGGAGATGTTGAGGTAGCAAACCACAAAACGTGGCTGGAATTCCCCATACATACATACATACATACACACACACACACACACACACACATACATACATACATACAATGGGCTTCTTTCAGCTTTCATCTACCAAAAATCTATTCACAAGACTTTGGTCAGCCTTTTGAGCAGATTTAGTTGCAGAAGACACTTGCCCAATGTATCATACAGTGGGACTGAACCCAGAACAGTCTGTTGGGAACCGCACTTCTCACTATACATCCATGCCTGTGCCTAACCATCCCTGCACCTGTTGAATATAGAAATACTTATAGAAAAATTAGGTAAAAATAAATCTTTTATCGTAGGTAAATATTAATTGTTAACTTACTTTGAAGTTATCGTTACTTGTCTCAAACATGTAGCTGTGTTCGTCTTGTTCAACATGGTTTGCTTTAGTCTTAGAAGAAATTTTAGGGATCGAACTGCTGTCAGAGTTTAAGGTTTTCAACTGGGCACTCAATTGAACTTGTCCTTTCCCATTAACAATCTCCATATAATTCGGTTCTTTTACATCCGGGGTAGTAACTAGAACATTGTATGTAAGAACTTCAACTTTGTCAAGTCCAACTTGGTAAAATTTCTTTTGAATGTAATCACTGAATTGATTATCGTAATCCTTTCTTGGCTGTTGTGGAAGCTGTTTTGGAAAATCCCTACAATAGAAAGATTTTAAAACAATTATTATATCAATCATTAACTTTTTTGTTTTTAATTAACACAGAATAATTTGGTATGTTATAGAAGTAGCCAGAAATATTAATATCAATTACCTCAATTCCTATATTTTTCTTTTCTTGTATTCTAACACCAGAAATATTCAAAAACTCTTTCCTCTACTCTACACCAGATCAAATTAGACAAAAGATCAACTTATGCCAGCATGGTAAACACATATTATTTGATGATGATGATGATGATGAAATTACAAATGTCTCTTCACAAACATATTTTCATGTGTTTAAGTCAAACTATTAAGAAGTACAAATTTGAAAACCTAACCTGTATTTCACTTCGTAAAAAGAAAGATCCTAAATATTTATTATCAATCATAATAAAATAATAAACCTCCAGATAAACTAATAAACCTTTCTAACAGAAGTTGAGAGGTGCAAATAATAGATGGAGAAACAGAGCGAGAGGAGAAAACAATTTACTAGAGTTGCTGTTTAGTTCCAGGTTAGCTTTGGTCAAGCAGACTTATGAAAAAGGCATTAACTGTTTTGTGTAAGGAACATTAATATGGAGAAAACATGGGCAAAATAATTTAGAGAAAGGTATAGCATAAATTTTCTGTCTAGTTTTATATAACAGCTTATCAAAATATAATAAATAAGTAAGATTTCTAAATATAAACATCTGTATAATAAATCCATGACCTGAATATATGTTAAAGAGCGGGAATAAGTTTATTCTTCTTACCATCTTATGTATCTAAAGAGCAAAAACTTTTTCTCCCAGTTAGAGGTCTCAAAAAGCTAGTTAACTGCTTTTGTTTAGCTCCAGTCCAGACCTGACCAACCAGATTTTTTTTTTAACAAAATGATTCCAGCTATGACTATCCTGCTATTCTGTCATTCCACAAGTACAGTTAACCCTGACCTCCCAAATCCAATGTGTCTAGATTTTCTAATTGGTAGAGATTTCAAAGAAATGTACTACCATTACTGCTGGTTGAAATGATTACGTAGAGGCTACCTTGTTGACTTACTACTATTTCCTTCTAAAATTAAATTAATGAAAAACATTTTTTTTCCTATCATATGTAAACACTCCAAGTGTTTAGTCACAAGAGTAGACAATATATATATATATATATATATATATATATATATAAAAGAGAAGCAACTTCAAAAACTAAATTAATTAAAAATTGTATGAAGTTTGTAGTACAGAACAAGTTTGACCACTGCCAAATGTCAGTGACAATTCCAAATATATTTCAGTCTTATTAGACCTTCTCAGCAAAGCAGGCTGAGAATTTCATATGCAAAGTTGTCATCCTTGCTTTTCTTGACTAGAATTAATAATTAAAGATAATGATTTATTTCTTTCTTTTCATTAGGGACATTATTTTGAATGATTAAGTATTTATTTAGACTTACAAAATTAAGTAAGCATCTATTTAACTATATGTGAAATGTATTTTAGTTAAGACATAATAGTAATATTAACTAAGAGATTGGTTGCTTGATCACAAAAATATATGTAGCAAATATACAGTATGCTATTTCCCCTTAATTCCACTTTTAATCTAATTACTTCATTGCATATCTTCTTTAACCTATACTACCATATCACTCACTACACTTTCACTCATACTATACACCCTATTTCTGATAAAAAGAAGGGATGGACAAGGTTCAAATGCTCTTACTCAATCAAGGCTGCCCTAGGGCTAAACAGCAAATTTTACCCATGTATGATCCATTTATAAATATTTCATTTGGTTAAGAAGCTTGCTTCTCAAACACGTGGTCTTGGGTTCAGTTCCACAGCATGGCACTGTGGGCAAGTGTCTTCTACGATAGATCCAGGTCAATCAAAGCTTTGACTAGATTTGATGGATGGAAACTGAACAAAACCCATAGTGTGTGTGTGTGTGTGTGTGTTTTGCTTGCCTTGTTTGTATGCACCTTTGTCTAGACATCACATGATGGTTGTAAATGCATATCAACATCATTCAAGTGAAGTTGTTCATTTCCAATCTTTCATGATAAACATGTCTTGCTATGGGAGAATAATAATACCGTACTTGAAAATAGGTGAGGGTTGGCAGCAGAAAGAGCATCCAGCTGTAGAAAATCTACCTCAACAAATTCCATCTGACCCATGCAAGTATGGAAAAGTGGACATTAAATGATGATGATGATGATGGTAGTACAGTCAATACTCTTGTAAATATTTTCACCTAAATGCATTGTCAGTATATATATACACTGAAACTGTCACTCAAACTCAGGTTGTACATGCATCAGACAGGATTTAAAATATTCTGTCTTTGTTGCTGATCTGTTTTCATTTCTCACATTTTAAAGTAACACAACATTAGTGGTAACACTTATCTGTTAATCTGTCCTTTGTGTCAAAAGAGGTAGCAATTACCTAAACTGCTCAAATATCTTTTTATTGTGCCCAAAACACAACACTATCACTAATTCCATCCTCAGCATTCATTACATCATCTAAGTAGCATATTTTACATACTACATCCGGTTATAAAATCAAGCAGTTCATATTCTCCAGCCCTTGGTTCATCACCCAGTCACACATGCATACACACACACACACCTGTACACTTATAATATTTGAGTTGTTGCAATATTTCAGACCTCACTGCTGCTTTATGTGCACATTGATTGCTCTTCCTATACAATATTTACTTCATTACTACAAAGAGACATGACTATTTTCTTTGCATTGAAAGTATTTACTACTGTGTTGCAGTTGGTCAATATGAATTATTGACTTGTTTCGTGTCACAGACACTATACTGTAATATTTGGCAAAGACAGCTTGTAATGGCTCAATCTACCTATAGATTAACTACGTACCAAGGCGAGGTACATTTTACCACTTACAGTAATAAGAATACTTTATAACTGTTGCTTCGTTAATTTATAGCACTGGCCTTAAATCCTCCTTTAACCATTGAACATTTAAACAGGCCATATCTGGCCCAAATATTCTCCTTGCTTTATGTTCAAGCCATACAGATCTGGCCTCTCACACCTACACTACAATGTCTTTCTAACAATAATAATTACATCATCAAAATCTCAAAGCTACAAGATAATGCATGATTAATTCAAACCAATATGTTGTTATGTTCTGTTTGATTTTAAAACACATTACACTACCAAACTAAATGACCACAATACATTTTCATTATTTCATCAGTAGTAATATACGTATATTTTTTTACCACTTAGTCTGGGAGAGAAGGACCTCAAAGACTAGTTGGAGGAAGGGATGAAGTTATCCTAGCATCAAATGCTTACAAGAAAATGAACTCACTCTGTTAAAGGTACCAAGGTGATGGTAGTTTAAACTGAGTAACAAATTAAGCCTACAACTGAAGAACTCAGAATATAAAGAACCAGATCAAATATTAGAAGTCATCTCATGGAATTCGCTAACATTTCTATCAATCCACTACTTTGAATTGTCATTTTATTTTCTCAATCACCAAAAGAGTGAAGAAAAAAGTTGACCACGGTAAGATTTGAACTCAGAGCCTGAACAAATACAACAAGGCATTTTGCCTGAAGGTAACAATTTTGTCACTTTGCTGGCAGTGTAACAGAGAACTTATGAGAACAAAAGGATTATAAAAGAAATATTTCCTACCTTTTAAGATAGAGATTAACTAAAAATAATTAATTTCCAATAAATTCTAAAGAGCTGAAGCAAGAAACTAGTCTGCAAAACCAAATGCAATTTACTAATCTTTGCTATGAACACCACAAATCTTTAAGCATACACCAACAAACTGGATGGCAAAAGAAATGCAACATACTCTGACTATGCTTTTATACTCTGCATGAAAAAAAAATTATAGCTTGACGCAGACAAGCATGAAATGTGGCATATCCAAGCATAGTGAGCAATTGGTTGTTCTTAACCATATAACACTTGAATTATCAATGTACAGAAAATTATTTACTGGTCTTTTTCAACTCAAAGGTAATTAAAAATTAAAATTTTCTACATATACTTATTTGAATTATTCAAATCTCTGATAAAATAATTGCTTACAAAAAATAATCTTGTTCATACATAAAAGCTCTGAGAGCTTATCCAACCTTTCAAGTTTGTCATTTTCTTCCCACACAAATGTTATATTTGAATAATAATTATTATTAACAATAAGTGTAATAAGGTTAAGGATTCAATAAGTTTACATGAATAGAGTTGACAGAGCTAACAATTCTTCACTAAATATATTATCTTAACTTTTAATCCAGCAGATATTCAGATTTTTCTTTTGAATTGTAACACTGTTGAAGTTGTCTGTATTCAACAAAATGAGAAATAAATCCAAGCATATCATCATCATTTAACGTCCATTGTCTGTGCTGGCATGGGTTGGACAGTTTGACTGGGCTGGCACACTGGAAGGCTGCACCAGACTCCAGTCTGATTTGGAATGGTTTTCTATGGCTGGATGCACTTCCTAACGCCAACCACTCTGAGAGTGTAATGGATGTTTTTACATGCCACCGGCACATGTACCATTTGCACGAGACTGGGGTGCTTTTATGTGCCACCAGCACGGGTGCCAATTTGAGTGACACTGGTATTTGCCACGACTGCTATTTTGCTTGGCTTGATGGGTCTTCTTCCCAAGCATGACATAATGCCAAAGGTCTCGGTCACTGCCTCCATGAGGCCCAACATTTGAAAGGAACTCAGCCACTTTGCCTCGCCAAAGGTCTCGGTCACTGCCTCCATGAGGCCCAACACTTGAAAGGAACTCAGCCACTTTGCCTCAAATGAATATCAGGAGAACGAGATCTGGGTTCGATATTGATTATGTAAATACTTGAAAAAAGTGGAAATGAAGTATTAATGGTATAGAATAAATGAAAGTGATTGTCTCATTTGGCTGCAGACACAATACAGACTGTAAAATGATTCATATTAAGAGCATTCTACAATAGAAATGTTGAAAATAGAACATAAAAGTGGAATGTGTTCCCTAACCAACCTATAAGGCCAGTAACTCCAAATAACAACTGATCTCTATCCATCTGACCCTTCAAACTCATTCTAACATGGTAAAGCAAATATAAATTGATGATAGACGCACTCAACTTTCATAAATGAAAAACAGACAAATCGTCAGTTTGAGGAGTTAACCTATATTTAATTAATATAACACATCACATGACCATTGCAAGTATCTGAACCAAGACCCAAGTTTGAGGCTATCACAATATCTTGATGTGAGACTTCTGATTGCAACTCTCCTTGAATAGCACCACAGTTTGTGAAGGAGTATATATATATATATGGGAGAATATACAAATAATAACAACAGACGAGGACAGGTGGTGTAAATAACAAAAGTATATATTAGTATGACGCTCGGGAATACGGAAAGTCTTTGACGTTTCGAGCTACGCTCTTCAACAGAAAGAATACGGAGACAAGGAGAAAAACACGGAGAAAAAAAATTGAATAGTGTTCAGTCAACGGTCAATCATAATAATATATATATATATATATA
>NC_068981.1:71670027-71681123 GCF_001194135.2 Octopus bimaculoides
ATAAAACAAATAATAAATGGGTAAATGCATATAAACGTATAGGTATGTGCATACCTATGTCTACCTGTATATATAGGTGCATATCTGGGTACAGGACATTGCAAACAAAACGTAGACAAGAAAATAATAATAACCAGAGTACAGAAAACACACAAACCACATAGAGAACATTTTTCTTCATCAGCTACCCCCATTTTAACACCGGCGTTTCATTTAGTGTCTGCTTTCCATGCTGGCATGGGTTTGACAGTTTGACTGGAACTGGTAAGCCAGAGAGCTGCACCATGTTCCAGTCTGATTTGGTATGGTTTCTACAGCTGGATACCCTTCCTAATGTCAACCACTCCAAGAATGGGTACTTTTATGTGCCATCAGCATGAATGCTTTTATTTCACTTGGCTTGATAATTTTTTCCAAGCACAGTATATCACCAAAGGGCTTGGTTACTTGTCATCGCCTCTGTGAGGCCCAATGTTTGAAGATCATGTTTCACCACCTCATCCCCTGTCTTCCTCAGTCTACTTCTTCTGCAGGTTCCCTCCACAGTTAGATACCAGCACTTCTTTACACAGTTGTCCTTGTCCATATGCATCATATGACCATACTAGGGCATTCATCTCACTTGCACACCACATCTGATGCCTCTTATGCCCAATTTTTCTCTCGAGACACTTACACTCTGTTGCACATGCACACTGACACTGCACATCCAGCGAAGCATAAAAGGTTTCCCAGTTGAAGACCATTCCCAGATAAAACAGGGTTCAACCTTGTAGCCAATGTAATAGGAAGCTGCCTCATCAATTGGCACATAATCCCATACCATTTCCCCACTTAGTCCATGGCTGACACCTCTCTAAATACAGGATATTGAGAGACTGACCTGTAACAACCTTCCAGTTGGATTACCTATATGGAACAACTTAGTGCTTAAAAGCAACTTATGAGCCATAGTTGTCTGTACTCCTAATAAAACTACTATAAACATGATCAATGAAATTAAATCTAAATAAAAATGACAAATGCGCTACAAAAATTTTCCCTCTAGATGCAAACATCCATGGATTGTGGTTCAACTGGAACTCTACCAACCACTTCCTTTTAACAAGCAAATCATACACATTCCTTTCTCAGAGACACAAATCACCCATCCTCAAACTCTAACACAGCTTGATGTACTGGCTTCACTCTTTAACCTAACTCCTCTCTGAGATGTGGTATCAATACTTCTTACATACATTTTACACACCACAACTCAATTGCCTCAACTGAATTTCAGCAGCAACAACTTCCAGTTTCTCTCTCTCTTTTCTACATTTCTTGGTCACACTCAAACTCCTCCAACAACCACCAGTTGTATGATTATCTCTCAAGTCTTTAGCCTCAATGATTTCAATACTCACAACTACTCTTGGTTCTTACACCCCCCACCCCACCTCACTGATGTAGAAGTCAACTATTTTTCCATTGAAGATTGTTTGCATCAGTCAGTATCATCACCTACCCACAACCCTGGCCAATGCATTGACACTCCAAATACTCTTAACCTCTTTCTAACCTTCAAACCCAAATTTTATCCAGCTACCCATTAGATTTGATGACAGCTGCTAAACATAGCAAATTATTACATCCACACATGAAGGCTGGAGTATTCCAAGTTAGCAACTGGTGGGAATTCTGCCAATCTCATACTGACAACTCCAGGCAGTAAATATACTTTGACCTCAACCCATCCAAAGTACATAACGAAAGCCATAACCCTATCAAAATTTACCTGTAGCAATAGCGATGAAGAACACTATCTAGAACACATAGGGGAAGTCTCTAACTTCCTACCAACTAGAAGGCTTAATTTTCAATATTCTTATGTCTTCTATTTACAACTTAGACATCTCAAACCAGAACTACACTGCTTTCATAAATAGAAACCTTAAAAGTTTCCTTCATTTGGAACATGACAATCTAGTTTCTTTTAACAGCACAGTCACTACACATATTAAGATAATAACGTTAAGTTAAAAACAACACACAAACATCTCAGTTTCAGCAAATGCTAGATCTCCCATACTTTGAAAATTTCTCATTGTGACTCTCACATAACATTGCCTAAACTACATCCAAAAGACTACAATTCTTCTTTGAAGCAGAAAATACATCAGCCTTGATTAGCAGATGAATCTCGACAAACTCACCACAAACCACATAATTAAGTGCTGTACACATCAGGATGGCTTACTGCTACACACACACACAATGTTGATCGCATCCGAACAAGGCCATTCTCGTATGGGTTCACTTAATGCGTTTCAACCTTCTATTTCTATTACAATAGTCTCTGTGACAAAGACTGTTCCTCATTCTGATACATTCCCATCTTTCAAGTTTTGCACTAAAGCATTTTCTCAACTCTCCTTCATAAGACTGCTACTCTCTGGAATACCACCTGTACACACATTCTTCTTGCAGACAGAGAACAAAAGATGTTCAAACTGAATGTCAACAATATCGGCAAAAAAAAAAAAAACATGTCAAAAAATAAAAAAACAGAAGAGGCATAGACTCCACAGGGACAACAAAGGCGACTCATCCTGATGAGTAGTAACTCTGAAGGGAATAAAAACTATTATACTTCTATTTTTACTTCTACAATGCCTTATAGATCAATCCAGTATTTATTTCATTTTATTGATCGGCGATGGGAGTGAAAGGTAAAGTTGATCTTAGCTGGATTTAAAATCAGGAGTAAAATGCCATAACTAAATTCCTGGAGACATTTGTTCAATGCTAAAACGCGTCAGCCAATCCACTGCAGACTCTGTGATAGGGTTAGGGTTAATCCCGATCCACACTGTAAAGTGGTTGGTGATAGGAAAGACATCCAGATGGAAAAACAAATGATAAATGATGACAATAAGCGAAAATGACGATAAAAATACAGACATAGGAAGCAAGGAGGTATTCTTTTACTTGTTTCAGTCAACAAATTCTCACTAGTTTACAAATAAAGTTTAACTGATTAAATTCAAATGCTCTTGTGATGAATTTGTATCATGCCAATTTTTACATAACAACAACAAATTATAACTATGTGGATTCGAAGGAAAAACAAGTCTATGATGATTTCCTAGACAGAAGATAAAGCTTCAGGAAATAAAATGCATATATGATAATAACCAACCCTAATTTTTTCATACATAACAAAACATATAAGTTGTATAATTTTTCGGAGCGAGTTATTTGCTGATCAAGTTTGTACCTGATTTGCAATGTTTCAAAAGTTTAGCTATACACACATCTCCAGTTAAATTCATTAGGATAAATCATATATGTGACATGTAGAGAGAGGATGTTGAAATGCCACTACATATTTATTCAGTCTGGACTGCAAATTAATATGCACCTGTCAAATTTTCCACACTGACAGTTAAGTGGTTTTAACACTCTTTTTGCGAATATATATTTGTTAGTAGCTAACTACTACTTAAAATAGCGAATCTGAAGTTCTTTTGTTCTACATGTGTGTCTGTATAACATATATAAACATTTCTGTATAAAATTTATCATGTATTTGTCCCCCAATATCGCTTGACAACCGATGCTAGCGGTTCAGCAAAATAGACTGATAGAATAAGTACTAGGCTTACAAAGAATAAGTCCTGGGGTTATTTGCTCGACTAAAGGCGGTGCTCCAGCATGGCCGCAGTCAAATGACCGAAACAAGAATAAAAGAATAAATTCAAGCCTTTAATTCCCCCATTGAAAATTTGTTTTCAATCATGCTCGTTCTTCCAAATGTGAGTAGATTTGACCGACATTAATAAACATTACTAATAGATATTGCTAGTAAAGTTACTTTTTGGAATAGAGACCCCGGAGTGTCGCATAACATACTTTCTCTCTTTACATTTTTTCCCCCGTAGGAATAGTTCTCTAAATTCCATTTATTTTGGACTCTAGCCAAAATGTTATCTGGAGTTTTATGGTCAACAGTGATTAAACTGTCGAGATAAATCAATAGTTTTTGCAGGAGTCCTTATCACATAGAAAACCACACCAGTCGTACATTATTATAACATTGAATTGAGAGTACAATGGCAAATTGTCAGGAATTACATTACACTTCTACTATACAGAATTTTAACTAATTTCATTGCTTTATATTACTATGAAATTACAATCACACACAAATGTCTTAGTAACCCACCAGATTCTAAAATTAAGAATAACCCCACCAGTATAATGCTGCATTCTTCTAATGCAGATCCAAATAAATTATGAACTCTGATCTTATTTTTCTCACCTTCAGAAGTTGGGAATTAGATGGGTGTAGAGAATCTTCCGGGTGTATTTTCCTTCTTTGCTTTACAATTAAGTGATGAATCAAATGATACAATATGTTGGAATTAATCAGAATGACTTTTGGTTAAAGTATCATAACAGCAAGCCATGTAATAAAGAGCTGAATCATAATGTTAAAGTTATATCGTATTTTTTTATGTCCCCACCCCACCCCACACAAAAAGGGTTATTTACAAATAACCACATTTCGATAAAAGCATATTTCCCTGCCAAAACACTCCAACAAAATGTATAGCTGTGAAAATTAGTAAAAAGAGTTAGGATTTTATTTATAGGAAATATATCACGGGATCAACACGTTCAATTCAACAAGTTTGTCTAAAACCTGTAAGCAATATTAGTACTGCGTGTGCCCTGAAAAAGATATCAAATCAATTATTTGTGACCTAAATGTCATTTCTTATATCTGATATGAATATCTTAGAACTTCATTAATTTTGATTTCCCTCATTTTCTATTTTGTCCATAAAGATTTCTCAGGTACATTACTGAAAATCTTCATATGGGAATAGAAGCACGGACTCAATGAATTCTGACACCTTTCATATTTGTATTTGTTTTTTTAAGAGAAATACAGTTATATCTTTTACAGATCCACAAATGATGACTGTAATCAATAAGATCCGCATTCTTAAAACATTAGGCAATTATCAAAATAAAAGAGCGCAAAAAAATAAGCATATGCACAAATTAGATTGAACTCATATTTAAGGAAAAGAAGAAAAAAACCAATAAAGAACAATGAGAAGTAGAATGAACTTGAAAAAATTATACTTTCCTACCTAATAAAATCCATCATACGGTTTCCATTAATATAATACATGATATTTCCGTGTATGGACTCGAGATGTGTGTTAGAACAAAGATCAGACAGTTTAGAATCCAAGTGACATTTCTGAAAGCAAATCTTTTTATTTTCTGTAGTGTCCAAATAATCCTCGGATGATCCCAAAAGAGGTTGTCTTTCATTTTCAGTACTATGTGAACCAACGCGAACATAATAACCGATTAATAATCCCATAAGGAAAATAATTAGGATAGCCAAACTGATCAAAATTAATGTAGAGTTTGAACCACAGGATCCGTGACGGCTTCGGGTGGCTCGGAAAACATTAGTTGAAAGGGGAAGAGGTGAGTAATTAGCACTTAACAAAGATGAATTGCTGGTTCCATTACAATTTTTATCATGAGCACCACTGCAGCTACTGATCCAGTTGTAAGGTCCTTTATAGCATAAAGGTATTGAAGAGCTACTACTGTGAGCTAAAAGTTGTTGAACTTCGTTGTCATCTTCAGTATGACCTATTGTTGTCGCAGATACTGCACTCCATGGTTCCAATAAATGTTTGTTTGATTCAGTAGAAGTTTTTTTGCAACATATATCCTCATCGAAGTTTACAGTAGTCAAGTCTAAAGACGAGAGCCTGTCCGTCGCCATATTTGTCACACCTGTATATGCTATTAAAGTAATCTCAGGTGGAGAAAGGTAAGAGTGATAAGTTGTGCTCACGATACACACTTCATTGTTCTTTTCCTCCTTCTTCAAAAGAACTTAACATAATCATGCTACATTGAAATGTAAACAATCATAAAAAAAAGGGGGGAAGCCTCATAAATTAAGCTTGTTCATACGTAGACGGGTTTGGAAGAACATAAGTAAACAAGAGCAAAGGGCTGACAAGCAAGAGAGTAACTTGTAAATCCGCTCCGTCTAATCTTTTTTAACGATATGAGCCAGAGCTTATCACAAAGTTTTGTTGTCAGCAGTCAATTTGACCGACCACCTAAATATTTCTCTCCCTTCCTTCTTCTTTTCTTTCGCCTGACAATAATAGAAACTATAAAAATTAGATATTTTATGTTAGTTATCGAGAGAAGTATGTATTTAAAATAACACATACGGTTTTTAAAAGCAAAACGACTAAGCAAATTAAAATGTATGATTGAAAATTAAATTAATCAAATAATGAAATTAAAACTAATTCACTGGTTATTAAAAAGAAACAAACTTTTTAGCTGGCAGAATTGATAGCACGCTGGACAAAATGCTTAGCGGCATTTCGTCCGTCTTTACGTTCCGAGTTCAAATTTCGCCAAATTTTGCCTTTCATCCTTTCGAAGGTCGATAAAATGAGTACCACTCGAGTACTTCGATGTAGTAGATTAACCCCCGCCTAAAAAATTTCAGGCCTTGTGCCTATAGTAGAAAGGATGTAGGCAGCGAGTTGGCAGAATCGTTAGCACGCCGGGCGAAATGCTTAGCGGGATTTCGTCTGCCGTTACGTTCTGAGTTCAAATTCCGCCGAGGTCGACTTTGCCTTTCATCCATTCGGGGTCGATAAATTAAGTACCAGTTACACACTGGGGTCGATGTAATCGACTTAACCCATTTGTCTGTCCTTGTTTGTCTCCTCTATGGTTAGCTACTTGTGGACAATAAAGAAATAAGAATCGTTAGCACGCCAGGCAAAATGCTTAGCGGCATTTAATCCGTCTTGCTTAAATTCCGCTGAGATCGACTTTTTCTTTCTTCCTTTCGGGGTCGATAAAATAAGTACCAGTTTTGTACTGGGTCGATGTAATCGACTTACCATACCCCCACCACCACTACCACCATAAAAAATTCAGGCCTTGTGCCTGTAGTAGAAATAATAGATAGAAAGTGTTTAAAATTTACTTTTTTTTTACACAGAGAGCTAGGACAAATTGCAAATAGGCCGAAGGCGAAAAACACAGTGATTACTACAAAACTTAATTGATATTTTTAAAGTGGGCATCTAGTCAGTAAATCTATAGGAGAATGAAATTACATCACATTTATACCTTTCGTTATACAAGTTAATATCCCTTCACTATTTTTGCACTTGAACGAAAGTAATTTACGTTAGATCGAATCCTATGGGCTTTTACGGCTATCAGTATCGATCCTTTCAAGTTTATGACATTGAAGCTTGCGTTCGAAGTTAAAACTAATGGTACTTTTACTATAGATTAACAGAAATTAATTTCTAGGAAGAATAAAATTGATAAATTTACCAATTTATTTTACTGAAAAGTCATGGACTTAATAATATTCGTGGGGTATCACATCCGTATTCTGAAGGGATTATTCTAACTAGGTATTAGTCATCATGTATTAACATAATTTCAATGCCGGTTTTAGTTATGAAACAAAAGAGAGAGAAACATTTGTTCACACACATAAACACCTAATATATATGCGTGTGTGTGTGTGTGTCTAAGTCGTCTAAAAGTACATAAGTCAGGGAAAAATGCACTCGTATATGTCAATAGAGTGAGTATATTCTTTTCTAGTCTGGGTACAAGGCCCGAAATTTTGTGGGAGGGGGGCAGTAGTTTAGATCGATGCCAGTACGCAACTGGTACTTAATTTATCGACCCCGAAAGGATGAAAGGCAAAGTCGACCTTGGCAGAATTTGAACTCAGAACATAAAGACAGACGAAATACCGCTAAGCATTTCGCCCGGTGTGCTAACATTTCTGCTAGCTCTCCGCCTTAATAGAGTGGATATATTATCCGAAAACAGACATATAATACTGTACATTTCGGATAATATATATAAATATATCGTCAGTAGTTCTTATAACCGTAAAGAGAAGCACACTCTAGTACAAAAGAGCAGTGATACATTATATATATTTAGTAGACTGTTATGGTTGGTCAGAGGGTGACTATTGATTTTGTACCTATAGCGCTTTATAAGCGCGAAGCCAATGGTCATTCTCTGACTGGACGTGACTGTGCGGTAGGAAGCTTGCTTCCCAACCGCATGGATCCAGGTTCAGTCCCACTGCATGGCACCTTGGGCAACAGCCTTCTACTATAGCCTCGGGTCGACCAAAGCCTTGTGAGTGGATTTGGCAGACGGAAACTGAAACAAAAGATTACACACTCACCACACACATCTATATATACTATCCGAAGTGTACAATATTATATATCCACTACGGATGATCTTACCAATCGCTTTCGCGCTAGGGTTATCACGGAATGTTAGGTAACAATACGATTATATTATCGTACGCTCATCAGAGGCAGCCGATATGGAACGAAATATAACCATTCCATATAGGCTACCTTTGATGAGCATAGGGTTATATAATCGGATTGTTACATAATACTCCGTTGTATTCCTAGCTTGAAACCGATTGGTAATATTATCCGTAATAGATATGTAAAAACTAACGCTTCCTTTTTCCGAGATGAGATTCGAAACCGAATCTAAGGATTTTCGCTTGTCAGATCCACTACTAGCCAAACAGGCGCGAAAGAAATTTGTCTTGTCAAAAAATGATGGATGGATTTCCCTTCGACCTATGACCTGAGCCGTGTCATTTAAGGTTCAAGTGGACAGGAGACGACTTACATAAGTAATCTGTCCTTCTAGCTGTCATGACCATTATAAATACAGCAATCCGTCAAGGGACTACGGAGAGAGCCATCACTAAGCAGACAGCCAGCAAGTAACTTGCGCTAGTCAAGCAGCCAACATAGAAGCACGAAAAAGGAAAGGCGATCTTTTGAAGTGAGCTTCGAATGAAGACACATGGACAGTTTTGTGACTGAACTTCTTTTGAAGTTGTAGTGAGAGGGGAGAATTGATGTGCGTGCGTATGTCTATGTGTGTGTGAGTGTGTATGTTTGATGGGGTGTGGCTAGCATTGTCTTTGAATTTGTATAGTAGAAACGTTGTGAATTTGGGAAATTTGTTGTAAGCACATTCGTCGATGTGCTGGTTGAGAGGTATTTTCCTGTTTTCTGGGATCCTAATTTGAGATTTGTGCACCACCATCCTCTGACGTAGGCTGTTTTTTGTGTGTCCATTATATTGCCGTTTGCATCCAGAGCATGTAATTAGGTAGATCAAGTTCTCCGATGCACATGTAAAATTAGTTTTTATTGTGGAATTATGGCCTTATTCTAATCGGTGTTCTGATCCTTCTATTACGTTGACACAAATTCCACAGTTGGGTCTCCCGCATTTTTTTTTATTGTTGGCTTAGTGGTTATTGTTGAGTGTAATTTGGCCTGGGTTAAAATCTTTTTCATTGATTTTGATTGCATCCTACTTTTGGTGATTGTATGTGTTTTCAGGATTTGGTTCATCTTTAGGTCTTTCTTGAGCAGAGCTGGGCTGTGGAGTATATTGTTGAAGGCCTCATTGTTATGTGGGTTGTGTGTGGAGATGTAAGGCAAGGTTTTTAATTGTTCTTCCTTCTTGGGTCTTGGTTGTCTAAGTTCTTGTGTATTTAATTTAAGTACTCTTTGGATCGTATTTTCGATTAAGGGCTGTGGATAATTTCTATTTATGAGTGTGGTTTTCAATTCCTGGAGTCGTGTATAACGGGTGTCTGCATCTGATACTATAGTGCATATTCTTTTGGCTAAACAAAATGGGATATTAATCCTGGTGTGTCTCGGGTGGCAAGAATCAAATGGCCGGTACTGTTTCGAATCAGTGGGTTTATTAATAGATATCTGTCTCTATCTTATTCCCGACTTTATGAGGATATCTAAAAACGGTAGTTGTTGATTGTTGTATTCCATCGTAAATTGGAGGTTTTCATTTAATCCATTTAGAAGTGTTTGGAATTCGTTGAGTTTTTCTATACTTTCATTCCAGAGGATGAAGCAGTCATCGAGATATCTTTTCCAGTTGTTTTGTATGTAGGTGGAAAAGGAGTTTCCATATTTCTCGAGTGTTCTCTGGCATAGTTTAATCTCGAGATAGCCCATTACCAAGTTCGTAAAAGAAGGTGCAGTTCGTGTTCCCATTGCAGTCCCCGATTACTGTCGGAAGTAGTCATTGTTAAATATAAAATAATTATTTTCTAGGATAAATCTTAGTCCTTCTATTATGAGTTCTTTTTTAATGCGAGAGGGGAGTTCATAGGTGAAATTGTCTAACCAGAATGTGATGGCTACTATTCCTAGAGTGTGTGGGATGTTTGAATATAGGTTGACTACGTCGAAGAATACTAGTAGTGTTTTCTCATTGACCGTTTTTGGGCGGTGGTTTAGCATGTCCAGGTCATCCCTTATAAAGCTCTTGATGTGTTTTAGGAAGGGTTTCAGTAGAGTGTCCAAGAAGCTGCTGAGGCGGTGGGTTTCACATGCTGGACCTGCTATTATTGGTCTTAGTTTCAGGTCATCAGGTGAGGGGACCTTGATAATTATGTCTGTAGCTCCTCACAGACAAGGAATACGACTACATTACCAATTTCAAGAGTAAATCAAGTTTATTCTACGGTATCCTCAAAATCCACAAAAGTAGAATAATAAGCGATGCATGCAAAGGAGCATGTGCAGTTATTTGTACTATTATTATTTTTATGTTTATATGTATTTAGTAGAAAGTGAGTTATACATCTTTAGATTGTATACCTGACTTTCTACTATAAAATTAATGAATATAACGGAACGCTGAACTCCAGACTATCAACTTAAACAACACTTTATTCAGGTGGTAAATATATAAACATCTTTAGTTCTTGTTGTTACAGCTTCTGTGTGTATGAGTATAGTTGTTGGGACGTTGTTCTGTAGTTGTGAGCGAGCTGTCGAGTGTAAGTCCGAAAGATGTAGAGAGACAGCTTAAAATACGTCCATGCTCAATCGCTGGCCAGCGAGAAAGAGAATGAATTGAGCGGGAAACGCTTGCTTGTTTAATTCTACGCATGCGTAAGACTACGCATGCGCAGGCGTTACTACATG
>NC_068981.1:71682030-71692485 GCF_001194135.2 Octopus bimaculoides
ATGTTTATATGTATTTAGTAGAAAGTGAGTTATACATCTTTAGATTGTATACCTGACTTTCTACTATAAAATTAATGAATATAACGGAACGCTGAACTCCAGACTATCAACTTAAACAACACTTTATTCAGGTGGTAAATATATAAACATCTTTAGTTCTTGTTGTTACAGCTTCTGTGTGTATGAGTATAGTTGTTGGGACGTTGTTCTGTAGTTGTGAGCGAGCTGTCGAGTGTAAGTCCGAAAGATGTAGAGAGACAGCTTAAAATACGTCCATGCTCAATCGCTGGCCAGCGAGAAAGAGAATGAATTGAGCGGGAAACGCTTGCTTGTTTAATTCTACGCATGCGTAAGACTACGCATGCGCAGGCGTTACTACATGTATATGTATGTGTATGTGTGTGTGTTTTCTGAATGATTGTGTTGTGTGTTTTCATCTATAAAACGGTATAGTTTGGGAATGGAAACCAATTTTAAACACATTATCAATTTGCGTTTCAAAATGCAATTTATGCCATGAAAGTAGTTTTTTTTTAATACAGATCTGATGCTAGTGCAGTTTTGCACATAGAATAGTTTCACGTTGTAAATGTTTCACCAAAATAAATACATAGATTACACTTGTCAACCACACGAAACAGCTACACGTCACTTCCCTTTTCAGACTTTTGTTTTATGGCTCATTTACACTTCCATTTAAAAAAATATAACTTTCTGAACAAGTTTTTATTATTTTGACCTTGCGGAATTTTCCCACACTCGTAAAACTTCGGGTTTTGAAAAGTTTTCAGAATTTTGGATAAAAACTCATCATACACGCATACATACGTAATTATAATACATACACATCTGTTTATGCATACAAATCAGGTATGGTTTGGGTTTTTAGAACATACACGTATTTCACCAAAATACCATAATAATGACATAACAGTTGTATAAACATTATGCAATCTTGCACTCCATCATATCAGTGTTCCGCAATAAATGTTTTTATTGTGGAACACTGATGAGGTGAAGTGCAAGATAGAATAATGTTTCTGCAACTGTTATGTAATTACTACTGATGAGACCTGTATATGTTCTATCAGGCATTGAATACCATACTTGATATATTATTATTAATATTACTACTACTACTACTACTATTGAAGGCGGCGAACTGCCAGAATCGTTAGGATGCTGGGCAAAATTCTTGGCAGTATTCCGCCTGTCTTTACGTACTGAGTTCAAATTCTGCCGAGGTGGACTTTGCCTTTCATCCTTGTGAGGTCCATAAATTAAGTACCAGTGAAACACTGGGGTCGATGTAATCGACTTATCCCCTTCCCCAAAATGGCTGTCCTTGTGACAAAATAAGAAACCATTATTATTATGGCTATTTTTCGTTTGGCTCGTTTTAACCCAGCCTACCCTGACGTTGATGTCTCGTATCGTACTACACTGGATTGGAGTCTGGAACCCACTACTGAGCCTGATTTTCGTTTTGTGCAACACTTCATATGTATACGAACACACACTCACATATATATGTAGATGTATGTGTCTGCCTGTGTATGTCTACGTATATCTTGGTTGTTATTTTTAGATTTTAAACACTCCTAGAGGGTTATTTTATCTACTAATTGCACGAATAGTCTCAGTTAATTGAAGTTTTCAACATACTATACTAGTTATGCGAGACTTTACCGTATGTGTATTTAGTACACAGATCAAAACCCTGGGGCACTTTTCGTTAGTTTTGTTGTTGATATAGATAATCAACATCACTACACTTTTTCTATTTCTATATATACTGATCATTTCTGTCTTGCCAACTGAGCTGAATGCGATTTTTTGAGGTAATGTAATAAGATCGAAATGTTCGTTATTTTCACTAGTTAACCTTAAAAATACAGTGGCCAATGGTCAGATCATTTGCTTCGCAGATTTCCAAAAGTGTTTATCTCTTTTTGTGCATCATATCCATTGCTTTCATGCACACTGGAATTGCACAACATGGTCTTTATAGTCTCCAGTCGTGACAATGACATTGCTGTTGTAGCGGGGATCCAAACCCTAACTGCTAGGTACTTGGTCAGGCACTACGAGTGAGCCATCACAATTTCACAAGATTGATCTATAAATCGACCAGTCAGCGTGAGGCTGTGGCATGATAGAGTTTTCTCGAATGTTCACCAATTTAATCTCCTGTCCCCAATAAAAACTGTTTTTGGCACTAAACTAATTGTAGAGTGTTGAAGGTGGCTGGTTGATTCATGAGCCTCCTCTCTTGCCATGCAGACGGATCTGGACATTTGTGCAGACAACACCAGGTTCTTGGACTGACCATTCTGAACATTCTTACAATGTCTTACAAATAACGTCTACGGATGCAGTGCAACATTTTTTTGCTACCCCAGTCGGAAATTATTAATATTGCTCATTGTAAATAGCCAAATTATGTCCAGCAATAAATAGCAAGTTAAATGTTTGTGAGTTTGCTTCAGTTATTATTCATGCAGCCAACAATGACATCTCCATTTACACTACACCATGTTAATAAAGCCATCCAATTTGGCAATGGTGACACATACTTCTGAAGTATATCAACATACTTCATGACCCAGTCAAGTGACAAGTTAACCTTGCGACACTGTCATTCATTATCAATGTGTCCCATAAGAGCATCTCACAGAAATATGTACAGCAAATGTAAACTGAGATGTAGACGGGATCCCAGGTGGACAGACAGAATTTAAGTTTCATTGATATAGATGTATCCAGCTGGTTTGCTATACAAATTTATTTAGCGGATGAATGGTGTCGCAGTTCCTTGAAAACTCATTTTGTATTTCTTTCCACTACTTTATACAGAACCCATGGAACCAAGAACTTGTAATAATACAAGGGCCAGAAATATGCTTCACACCAGCTAGACTGAAATTATTTCATCTCTCTGTTTATATGTATTTAGTAGAAAGTGAGTTATACATCTTTAGATTGTATACCTGACTTTCTACTATAAAATTAATGAATATAACGGAACGCTGAACTCCAGACTATCAACTTAAACAACACTTTATTCAGGTGGTAAATATATAAACATCTTTAGTTCTTGTTGTTACAGCTTCGTTGAATCTCCCATCCAGCTTATCTTTTGAACACATAACTCACCCATTCTACCTTCATTCTAGTGTTTCTATGATCTTTCCAGATCATATCCACATTGACAGAGTCACCCCTTAAGTTTTGCAACCTGATAGAAAGTGGAGTATTTCAGATGATATTTTGGCTATCTGATGTCTGTTTTCTGGATCTGAAAGGAAGAGAGGTGGTGTGATTATTTGATATCAGTCGAGGGATGTTTATAATTAGTCAGATGTTCACACTCAACCATCCCACTTGTGTAGACCTGAATACAAAATTAGTTATTATGATTATCAAGATTTTATGGTTTTATTAGCTAAAGCCACTTGCTATAATCATTACTTTACAGCCTGTAGTGTGTACATTTTATTGTACCATAAGTACTAGAAAGGTTATCCAACTAGATTAAAGTGTCCTTTATACATTGTGTCATTTTTTTTATTCACAGTTACTTCTTTCTTTAGATAGCTTACGTTTGTCATGAGTTGCAGAGTTCACTTCTCCCTTGTGAGGATTTTATTCAGAGTTTTGACTCTCCTACTCAGGCTTCTTTCATAATGGCTGAAGAGCAACGTTTCTCTGTAGCATAGTATGTCAGTAGAAAGTGAAAGAGCTTTATACGATGTGGTTGTTTGGCTCTGGGTTAACCTCCATGAGCCAGTCAAGACCACATGCATGATCGCCTAGAAATTTTCTTGACAAGCTAGTTGAATTAATGACAACAGTTATACAAGGGGGTACTGAAAAGTTCCTGGTTTTAAGAGTGTTGCAAAAGGTCTGGTTGGAGGCCCAACCTTCTGAGTCCTTTTACAGGGCTTAGAAAAACTGAAGGACTGCTGCAATAAGTATGTGAATCTGAGCAAGGAATTTGTTGAATAAAATCATAATCAACTGACACTCCTGTATTTTCTTTTACCCAAAGCTATGAACTTTACAGCATCCCCTTGTACTTGTCATCATGAGGAGTGAGGTAGGATAGTTATGTCTGTCATTCTACTGAGCAGACGTATTTACTAAACAGGAGGGAAATAAGTGAATTTCTTAGTAGCAGCAGTAAGAAATTATTTTTCTCTTAGCTTAATTTTATATCTCTTGTTTTTTTTTGTTTTTTTTGCTGTCCATAAAACCAGTACGAAGGATCGTCCTCTATCTTGGAGTGGCACTTTAGTATTTTTCCCAGTTAGCTGTGCAGAAATATAAATAAATTAACAAATAGTTCAATATGTCTTTTGTGGAGCTTCTTCATGGAGGTAGCCAATAAGAGAAGAGAAATTTTAAAGAAAGAATCTGGTCAATTTTTATAGTGATAGTAGTAATAAATAATCATCCTTAGTTTAATTTCAGGTCTATGAATATTGATAGGAATCACTTTAGATATTGTGAGCAGGAGGCAAGACAGCTGGGAGGGTATGTATTGCATACAGAGGATGGCAGTTAACAAAACACATAAAAAAGCTATCCAAATGGAAGGAATTTGCAGAAGAAAAGGACTGAATATTATATGGAATGAAGTGGTGCAAGTGACTCTCAGAAGACTAAATATCACAAAAGAGATGACAAAGGGCTGCAAAACGTAGAGAGTGACACTTTGCTAGAGAGGACCTGTTTAACACATGCAAGCATAGAAAACAGGCACATGACAACAAAGGTGGCAATGCAATGGCATCAATTGTGCACACATGTGACATCAAATTGGTTGAGTCATAAGAGAATCTAATAGAATGTCTTATGGTATTTGTTCCAGCTCTCTCCACTCTGAGTTCAAATAGGTAAACTTTGCTTTTCATCCATTTAAGGTTCATCATCATCATCGTTTAACGTCCAATTTCCATGCTAGCATGGGTGGGACGATTTGACTGAGGACTGGTGAAACCGGATGGCAACACCAGGCTCCAATCTGATTTGCCAGAGTTTCTACAGCTGGATGCCCTTCCTAACGCCAACCACTCAGAGAGTGTAGTGGATGCTTTTACATGTCACCCGCACGAAGGCCAGTCAGGCGGTACTGGCATGACTAACCAAAGTATCAGTCCAGGAAAGAGGACAATCTTCAACATGATCCCAACTAAACCAAGAGCCATGCATCTAATAATTAGTTAAGCTATGTACATTTGTGCTGAAGCAGTACATTATCTAAAATATTTGAAAGGAAGATGCCATTAGTAACTGGGAGCTTTTTACCAATCTCTGCAATATCTACAATGCTACCACCACAAAAACACAGAATGTCTTCATGCACAATCTAAGAGCTTCCCTGCATTCTTAAATTCCTTGCAAAACAAGTCTTTATCTACTTGTTGGCTCTCTTAGCTGTACTCCTGCTCAAAAAGCCTTTACATTTACTACCTTTGTCTACAATTCTACATAAGTCTTGGAAAAAAAACCCTTCTTTCACTACACAGTCTCACCTCTGTGCTTGAAAATTCCTCTGATCACTCCAAATCAAGAAAGTAACCATCACTCTCAAACAATGCACTTTAGTGCAACCTCCTTCCTACAGGAATCTATTCCAATCTTTAAAAACATGTCAGTGTTTCTAATCCCTAGAAAGAGAACCTCTCTGACTTTGCTAACCACCATGTCAATCTTAATCCAAACATCTGAAAACAGTTATTTAATAATTAGTCCATGTTCAGCTCTCTTCCGTCACGTTCAGTATAGTTATGAAATTTTATGTGAAAATGCATTAGAGAAATGATTGAAGAACAATATTTGCTTGATCATTTATTATGTCGATTACAAATATTAGTTGTTTCAATATATAAGATATATGATCGTTACCAGCGTCGCCTTCCTGGCACTTGTGCCGGTGGCATGTGAAAAGTCATTCGAGCGAGATCGTTGCCTGTGCCGCTGGACTGGCTCCTGTGCAGGTGACACGTAAAATACACCATTTTGAGCGTGGCCGTTGCCAGTACTGCCTGACTGGCCTTCGTGCCGGTGGCACGTAAAAGCACTCACTACACTCTTGGAGTGGTTGGCGTTAGGAAGGGCATCCAGCTGTAGAAACTCTTCCGAGTCGGATTGGAGCCTGGTGTAGCCATCTGGTTCACCAATCCTCAGTCAAATCGTCCAACCCATGCTAGCATGGAAAGTGGACGTTAAACGATGATGATGATGATACAACTTCAAGTTGTTTGTAGATCTCTGGTCCATTCTGTATGATAATTAGTAGTTTCATCTGTGATGCTAGTGAGAAAGACAGAGTAAAAGGAATGCATGCAGATAGAGTTGTGTTCTCATACTCATGACAGGACATACCCGAGGTGAAGGAGTAGCCATGCTTATATTAGTAGGCACTGAATTACCAAAAGAAATCAACTGATATTTATTTTACTTATTAAAAATGGCCAACTGAGAACCACAAGGTTCTTCACTGTATCAGTTTTGACCCATAAATGCATGGAAAAATCAACTCTAATCTCTAACACTCTAGTTATGCTTTTTTAACACTACAACAGCCTTGATTCTTTTGAAAAGCAGCTGCATCCCGTCTCTGTGAACTATTTTACCCAGGTTATGTAAGAACTGCAATTTTCTTCACCTGCCATTTTTACTATCTACAAGCTGAACATTTGGTTTCAGATTTTGATAGAAGGCCAGCGATTTCAAGGGAAAGGGTAAGTCAATTATATCAACTGGTACTTATTTTATTGACCCTGAAAGGATGTAAAGCCAAGTCTACCTCAGCAGCATTTGAACTCAGAACATAAAGATGGATGAAATGCCATACTTCAAGCTGAATATTAGCCACATCAATATCACCGGTCTAGGTGGGGGTTACAATGGTCATAGATAATGCCCCAATTAAAAAAAAAAAAAAATCAAGACTTCATATCCTTTAATCTTTAATTCCATCGAATTGTATTTGCTTAATCTTTATACTGTTTGAAGTAAGGAGATTATCTATTTTGATCCTTCCATCAGTTACACCTCATTTATTGAAGATAGTATTTGAGCTGTCAACATTATATTTTCCAATTCTTTTGTTTTTTTTTTAACATTAGTAATATGGCATGATAAAAATAATAGTGGGTATTGTTATCTCAGAAATTACTTTATTGATCTGACTGTCCAAGTATTTATTAGATTAGTTTTTGTTTCCAATAGCTCATACTCTTTATTATTATATAGATCATGGTTCCAGGTTCAGTCCCTGAGTAGCAACTTGGGCAAGTGTCTTCTACTCCAGCATTGGGCCAACCAAAGCCTTGCAAATAGATGGAAACTGAAAGAAGCCCCATCGTCTGTATTTGTCTCCAACCACTGCTTTTAAAAGAATAAGTACTGGGGTGGATTCATTCGACTAAAACCTTTCAATGTGATGCCATGGCTTTGTAAAGGCATTTTTTTTCTCATGTGATGGTGTAAAAGCAAAAGATTTCAGTTACAACACATGCTGTTGCAAACAAGTCAAAGACAAAATGCATCCACTAACATCATCATCATTTAACATCCACTTTCCATGCTGGTATGAGTTAGACTGGAACAAGTAAGGGGAGGGTTACACTTGATTCCAGTGCAATTTGGCACGATTTCTATGGCTGGATGTCCCTCCTAACACCAACTACTCCGAGAAGGTAACAGGTGCTATTTACCTGACACTGGCAACAGCCATGACTAATTTCATTTGGCTTGACAAGTGTAGCATATTGCAAAAATGTATTTTCTGTTGATTCCATATAACACTGAAGTCAGTCAATAGCAAATGTTTATCAGTTTTACAGAATTCCATGCCACAGCAAAGTTTTCAGGAATGCAATACCTACTTTTATGAGGAATCTTTTTCACCTAGCATTTGTTTTCTATGCTGGCATGGGTTGGACACTTTGACAGGAGCTGCCCGTCTTGGCAGAGTCATACTGTTTTAATACACACATACATGCAACAGAATTTTAAACAGCTCTGATAATGGACGGAATCAACATCTATTGACAAGGTTGCAAAAGCAATGAAAAGTTTTCTAAGACAAAAAACAAAATGGAAATTGAACCGGTGAGTGTGTTAGATGCTGACCAAAGTATTCTTGTGGAATGTAACTAAATGAAGCTTGCTTTTCAACATAGTCCCCCTTGCAGTTCACACACTTCTTCCATAATTGTAATTTTTGGATCCCATTGGTGAAGAAGCTCTCATTCTGATGGACAAAAAAAAGCCATCAGCAGTAGATACATCATCGTCACTGCGATATTGGTTCTCAGCCAAGTGATTTTCCTATATTGAGAACAGATGATAGGGCCAAATCAGTACAGAGTGAACAATTAGTCTAAAACCAGAGTCACGCACAGTAGCCATTGAAACCAAGGACCTGTGTGTTGGGGCATTGTCCTCATGAAACAAGACCCCTTTCATCAATGGATGCCTGTATGAATACATATGGTTGAAAAAAAAAAAAACAAAGGTGAAAGAGCAACAAATAAAAAGTATTAGTTTAATACTCAGGAAAAACAGAAGTTCTTAACATTTTGAACCTACACGAGCAGAAAAAAAAAAGTGTCTAAATTAAATGGTTTCAAGGGCATGCTGAAACAAACGGAAGATGGTTTGAGGAACAGGTGGCAAGGGAGACAACAATGACCTAAAAAAAATAACTATTGTTCAAAGCTGGAAATGGATTGGATGGTTTGATAGGATCCAACAGGTTCAAAGACTGCATCATGCTCCACTGTCTATGGTATGATTTCTACTGCCATCCATTTAACAGTATGTAGTGGGTACTGAGCTGCTAAATTATTGGGATGTAAACATACGAACACCAATTGTCAAGTAGCATTGAGGGACACAAGTATAAATATATATTTGAAGTCAGTAGGTTTTTCAATCAATATATTCTGATTACCTGTTATCTTCTGCAGGAGTTTGAGGGTCCTGAGATAAGCCCTTACCACCTTCTGCAAGCTCTATTCACATGTAAGAAATTAGTAGTCATGACTGTATGACCAAAAGCTTATCTCCCCTACATGGTCTCTGCACAGTACATTGGATAAATACCCCCTTCAGTCAGGAATGACAATGGGACTGCACCTAGAAACATGCCTGTGCAAAGTTGTTTATGGAACAGTTGCCCATGCATACCAATAGTTATCTACGGAAAAGGAAGGTACAACTTGGCACCAGTGATGTAAACTAGTTTCTACAGCTTTGTGAACTGGGGCAACATGAAATAAAGTATCTTGCTCAAGAACACAACACAGCCTGGTCTGGAAATGAAACTCACTACCTCTTGATTGCAAGCCCTGTACTAACCTATCTACAACACAGGTTAACCAGTCTTCTGAGTGGATTTGGTAGTTAGAAAATGGAAAGAAGTCCAGTGTGTGTATGTATATATATATATATATATATATATATATATATATATGTGTTAGGAAGGGCATTCAGCTGCAGAAACTCTGCCAAATTAGACTGGAGCCTGGTGTTGCCATCCGGTTTCACCAGTCCTCAGTCAAATCGTCCAACCCATGCTAGCATGGAAAGCGGACGTTAAACGATGATGATGATGATGATATGTATGCATGTGCTAAGAGTGCTTCTTTCCTTGTCCAGGAATCACTATTTTCTGTGGATGGCATCTAATCAACATAGTGATTCATTAAAATTTTTCATGCTCTCAAGTTAAATGATTGTCATCAACATAGTGTAGTTTGCTGTATAAAAGAACTTTAAGAAACATACATGGATGGTAAATGATATGCTTGCAACTCTTGTCAAGGCATTGCATACTAATTGTAAATAAGCTTCAGTAGTATACAAAGTGATGCTTGTTATGCATTTGACAATAATCTGAACGCGAAAGGATTAAACAATGGAAGTGTTTGATAAAACAGCCTGCTACCATTCAACAAAAAAAAAAAAAAAAACCCAACAGAATTTCCGGAATTAACATTTATTCATCTATCTCAAGAATACCTAATAAAGTCTCTGAGATGGACCCATTGTTGATGTGATATACAGGGCTCGAACATTTTGCCAATTCTTCTTCAGTAACGACACCAAGAAATTGATAGCAAGACTGATGTTGGAATACAGCTGATCAGGCTTCATCTTCACATGACCAACGCACACAGATAGACAGAGCACCTAGTGGAGGGAAAAAAATAAACAATCAATATAGATTCAACAAAGCCAGTCACTTAAAACTGAGCAGCACATTTAAATATTGACTCATTTCAATATACAATAGCTATGAACAATGACTATACAAAAGAATTCGAGAAGGAAATCTATATTCTATCCATGAAGTCATAAAATGAGTGAAGACAAAGCTGTTTAAATGGCAGTGATAACAATTTAGTAAAGAAAAAAAAAAAAAAAAAAAAAAAAAAA
>NC_068981.1:71692508-71736569 GCF_001194135.2 Octopus bimaculoides
TTTTGCACATCCATAATCCCTGGCATAAAAAAAAAAAAAAATCCAAGGAAAGGTGAGAAACTGCATTAGCCCCAATGTGTAAATTAAATAGACATTTTATGAGAAACAAACAATATTTAATAAGGGGCCCAAATGTAACCCCTCCCCCAATTTTAAATTTTTTCATCCATTCATGTCTATTTATCCCATCCCTATCGGTTTATTCATAAAATATATTTGCCAACTAAATGTGGCGGTGTTGCTTTTAGCCCTAGGAAGGCATTCATATCTATCTTTTTTTTTTTATACACCTATCTATATGCTTATTGAATTTAAAAGCTTCAAAATGTGGTTTCATGCATATCCGGAGTCTAATAAAAAATTTCGAAAAAATCCAAAATTTTAAATGGGAGAGTGGGGAAGGGGAGTGGCGGTTAAAATTTTTTTCTTTTTGCATATTCGTAATCTGACATCTAAAACGTAGGGATATGGAAAAAAAATCCGTTGCTTTTGTAATTTTAAAACTACAGAGTAATAATGAAGTGCTTAAGAAACACAAACTCACCTTCCTCATTTGGAATTTAATAGTAGCTTTGCAATCCTCCACCTTGTTAACTATAGACTCTCCATGGGAGATTGGTGTCGGGAATTTACCAGCTTTGTTCAAACCAGGACCAAGAATTCTTGGAATTTGTTTGATGAGCGAGTCGGAAGCAAGGAAAGCATCAAATTTTTTAGCTGAAAAATGAAAAGACACTAATTAAACCTTGGGAGAGGCATTATGCCGGTAATAAACACACGCACTGGTTCAGTCCTTTATTAATTCATATAGTTTTTTGTTAATTATTTCATTGCACTCTTCAGTAACTTGTCTCTCCACTTCCACCAATCGCCCTTGCAATGAAAACCAATAAACATGCCCTTGTAATATTGACACATCAACATCTAAAACAACAAAGAACAAAACTGATATACAGCCATAACCATCTAAAAACGAAAACTTATAAGCCTTTATGCCAACTGCTACAATTCAAATGTTTACTTCACAATGTAATTCCAAGATGTTTAAGTTCCCATACAAAGGATGCCAACAATACAGATTGTTTCGTAGTGAATAGCAATATTTTTTAAGATGCATACCCTCAATCCAATAGATCGAGGTTGGTTCAGCCACCTACTCTACAAGCAATGAATAAGACATACCCAATTTTTTAACAAGTTTCTTATTCTTGTTCAGTTTCTTCAAAGCGTCGGCATCCATACATTCAATGCTGTTTGCTTTAGCTTCATCAATATGCTGCTGATCACCCAAAAGGCATACCTTCAACTTGGGTCGTGGGATATACTTCAACCTGAAACAGGAAAATATAGCATAAGTAAAACATTCCAGATTAACCGATCACATTGCATGGGCTATGATAGCCCATTGCATGAACCTCCATATCAAACTCCCTTTGAGCACTAGACCACATATGCTTGAAAACTTTTTGCCAGGTGCCACAATACTTCCAAGTGACAAACTATTTCACTTTTCCTTGAACTCTTAAACACCGACGTCCTTTGACATGTTTGCTTACCGTGTCACTTTGCTTTACATTTACTCGAGGTGTCTAAAAGATTAGTCACAGAAATCCTTTTTCACCACCGGCTTTTTTTTTCTCAACATATAGACCACATCTAGTTTTAGTCCTGTTAATTCCTTAATCCCCAACAAGTATGGAAGCACCATGTTCTTCAACCGTCACCGATTTAACCGCGGTTAAATTGGGGAATTAAAATATTGGAATGCCGATTTTTCTTTGCAGATTCGTTACCTCTGCAGTAATTCTTTCACCTATGTCAACACGTGGCGTCCCAGATGGCAAACAAGTCCCTAACAGGGCGAAAACTTCTGGAATTAAGGTCACTAATTAGCATAGCATCATCCAGCGCAACGTAATGAGGTAACGTTACGCACTTGAACAGGTGCACTTTGAGCCCTCCGCTCACTTAATTTTTCTCTCCCATCTCACAAACAAGTAAAATCTACCATAGAGATATACATCATAGAAAGCATAAAACAAATATCAGCAAGACCAGAGTTGGCAGAGACGACTCAATTTTATGCCAGCAATAAAAAAATAACGAACATGGAAACGATTAAAGCTAGATAATGCGTCTACTCACCACAAGTACAAGTTCTGCTATACAGAGCGGTGCTATTTTTAAAAAAAAAATAGGACCTCCCCATTTAAATTTAAGACCCTGGGTAAAGGTCCGTAAGGTTTAGAAAAACCCAACTACCTAATAAGTGACTTATAGGAGGCGATATAACGACTTAAAAAAAAAAATTGACATGGTGGTGGACATATGAAGGATTTTGCTAGCCTATACATTTTATCATACACATCACATATATATAGGCTAGCAATTTTTCTAAGAAATCAAAAAGGATAACTAAACTGTCGTATTGCCTGCCTCCTAGGAGTCTCTTTTATAGGTCGAATAAATAAAAAGATTGCTGTCCGTACTTTACTGTACCAGAAAACCTCTTATCTTTTTGAGGATCGTAGTTCTTCAGGGCGATTTGTAGATCTACGGATTCGGTAAACCGCCTCTTCTTTCTCTTAGAGAAGGCGAGCATCGCCGCAATAGCTTCCTGCAAAGTATCCTTCGTAATTTTACTACTGTAAAATAAAATAAAATATATACGTTCAGGTAGCTGTATCATTAATCCTACGTAATATGAACACAAAACTACGACAAATCAAAACGAGAAAATGAATTATGTTTAAGTTAAATTATGAAATATAGAAAATAAATTTTTATAATAAATATATATATATCTAAATTAAGAATAGATATATGAAAACTAAGCAATGAGAATTATAAAAAAATTAAGTATTTTTTAAACAAGATGCATGAAATTGGTAGAAGCGATAAATTAACGAACCTCATGGTGATAAGATGTAGTATCGGAAAGACTGATTTATGGTAAGACCGACGCAATGATGACTTCCTGTATTTTCGACAAAACTCGGTAAATTCCGGAAGCCGAGAATTATTGAATTCTCTAGAAATTTCTCATTTTGTTTACTTCATTCAATCTCGCATTAATTGGCGTGTTTTGCAATTAGTTTTCCTGATTGTAGTTATAGAGGGATTTCTAATGGGTGTTTGTTATATATATTTATATTTTTTTTACTTATAACAAAGGCGTGATGTAATTTCAAGAAAGTATTTCTTATATCTCGAGAAAATTTAAGTAATTTATGCAATTTAAAAAATAAATTCTGATATGTATATAATTTATAACTTATTGATACGAGTTACAAGTAAATAAGATAGACAGGATTTTGGTTTAATTTTTTAAATTTTGTATTGTTTAAATTAACGAAATTGTTTATTAACTTTGTACATGTAGTTACGTCCCTTTACCTTTTGAGTTCGAATCCCCCTGAATTAAGACTTTACTTTACGCTCTACAGGGGTCAGCAAAAAAAAAATGTGGCGATTAATTTCGAACCCCACTAAAAATTCGGGTTTTGTGCCAGTGCTAAAACTTATTTGCGTGATCGAGTGGCAGGATTAGTTGAGCACCGGACAATGATTTGCGGTATTTAGTTATGTGGCCTGCCGTTTTAAATCCCTAAACTCTGCCGGAGTCGAGTTTTCATTATCGTATTTAGCAGTCGATTTGAAATTCTATTAGTCTGGTACTTGGATCGGTAAAATCTGACTGCCCTCGCACTCAAATATATAACCTTGTGTCTATTACTGTATACTACTTTTATCGTCATTGAATGTATGAGCATAAAGCAGGAACTCATTTTTAATAATCTAAAATTTTACGTAAACCACATGTCATTTTCATTAATTATACAAATTGAATTTTTTCTGCAAATAATCAGTTTTTGTTACAGAATTAAATTATTTTGAAAATAATTTCTCGATTCATTTTTTCAAATTAATTTCCATTCATTTTTATCGAAAACAAAATTAAGGTTTTATTAATTATATAGAAAAAGGTCGCAGATATATGTAAAACATCCTCAAATGTCACTTCCGTATGTGTAATTGTGTGTACACATAAGTGTGTGTGTATACATAAGTGTGTGTATGTGTATCCACCACGAGATCTCGTAATTTATCGTTCACTGCATTAGCAGTAGAGTTGATCAGGGACTTAAATACTACTAAAATACCATGATACCTCTGCAAATTTGTCTTCAAACCTGTTTATTCGGGGGCGTTAATTTGCCCCTTACGTTCAAAATCTGTAAAATTGATCGAAGGTAGGAAACCTAGAATCTTTAACAGCTGACATTTCCAGCTGCATGTTACTTCAACCATGCTGCTATTTGGTAGTTTGTTAACCAGCGACTTTGTTGTTATTGCTTCTGCCTGTTCGTCCCTACAGCTCTTGCCCTCTCCGGAGCCACGGCTTCTGTCTTCTCTTTCTTTGAGTCTCCACCACCACTCATTTACTTCAATAACATCTTCCGAATATAAAGCAAACACTTTCTTTGATATTTCTTTGTCTTCGTGTGGTCACAGAAACAACAATTTGGTTGTATTACGTCTCTTAGAATAGTTTTCTCTGCTTTCATCTTAACGTTTCTTAGTAATTTAGGTACCTCCGACGACGCTAGACGATGCTCCGATGTTCCTTCGTAAATGTTGGCGAGAGAATTCATAAAATATATTGCTCACTAATCAAAACAAACCATTGCCCAAAACTGATACTCCTTATGTAAAATTGAATTTATATATTCCGTAATTGTTGTTGATTTTCTACCTTTATCGTTACTAATCGTGACTATATCTTTATCATGTTATCTTGTCCTATAATTCTACGAAAAGCGCTTTCATCCTTCAGTAAATAAACTTTGAATTCTGTTCGACAAAAAAGACAAAAAAGAAAAATTGAAAAAAATGTAATTTGGAGCCTTTTCATTTTCTAAAATTCCTGTGTAATTTAGTTTTCATTATATCCTGAATTATTAAATTGATAATCATTCTGCTGTCTTATCCCCATCCCTTTTCTTTGTAATTTACCCCCACAAATTACGTTTTTGTTCATTCTGTTACTATCGATTTTCCAATTTACCCTCATCTTTATATCATTTGTGTTATATTTACTGTTTCTTCCTAATTCTCCATGAATATGTAGTAGATTGTGCCATTCTTGGTAAACTTATCCTGGTTGTGTAGTCGAGTGTAATAACGTCACTTGTAGCTAGCTACTGGTTTATTTGCCCAACATGTAATTACGAAAATTAAAATATGAAAATTCTAGGGGGGAAAAAAAAATTGCTATTGTTGTCAAATTTCTTCTTTTATAATTCTTAGAGACATGGAAAGATCTATTTTCATCAACTGCATACATTCTGTAAATTGTTTTACTAAAATATAACTATATTAAAAAGAAAGTGAAACAATATTGTGTAAGCATCAAACTAAAATAATACTCATCAGAAAGCAATTACATTCGATAAGCAACCACCCGATTACAGTGGTTTTACAAGTACAACTAAACGGGGAGACTAAACCTGGTACTAAACAACTATGGTGACTGGAGACAACAGGCAGCTCCTTCCAGCTGACGTGAGTTTATTTTCTGTTTTGTTTTCATTCTTTACTCTTTCTAGTTAATTCTTTTACTGTTTTTTTCCTATTAATTGTCAATATGGCGATATCTTATTTGACATTCTTTAGAATTGTCTAATTCTATGAAATTATTATTTTTAATGAATTGGAAATTATACCCATTATAATGCAAGAAATATGTAAATATAAAACAGATATTCACATGCATGTGCGTAAAGTTGTAGGTTTTCTTGTGTTTTTGCTCTGAGCTCTATTAACCTACGTATCAAGCTGAAATGTCAATAATCGTGTTTATTTATTTATTACTTAACTGACAATGGCATTGCATTTTATTCAGACCGCAACCATTCTTTTTGTATTTTATCGGTATCTTACCTATATTAAACTTAGTGTTTTCTTAAAAAACACAAAAACAGCCCCTTATTCTGAATATATTGTTGACAGTTCTCTTCCATTCACATGTGGTCATATATTTTACGACATTTTAAACTCTTAAGATCATACTCAAATCATAATTGTTACTGCACTCTATCTCTTGACCTATTAGTTTTCTCATATTACAGTTGCTGTTATTGCAAAGTTAATACTAACATGGCTGTGACTAGATTTCATTATATATATATATATATATATATATATATATATATATATGTATGTATGTATATATAGGTGTGTGTGTATGTATTAGTTTCAGTTCTTATAGTCTTTATTCCACCCCTCTTTTATATCGCAAACCTTTACGTCAATATCTGCGAAAATTTATGATGATCATCTTTATTGCCATAAATGGATGCATTCGTTTTAGTAATTTTTAAAAATGTATAAATACATTCATTTTGGTACGTATCTTTGGTTAAGCGCCTAGTACAAAATTGTCTGGTTAGAAAAACGCTTATATTATTCGATTTTATTCGTTTGTAATACTTTAATTTCAGTGGTAATATAGTTCCTGTTTTTTTTTTTTCATTTTATTTTGTTATCTAAGGCTTTTCATTAGGCCAGAACAAGCAGTATATTTTTGGTTGATGATATTTTAGTCAGCCGACTTTATGGCTATTTCTGTTTTAGAGAAAGTTCTAAGACCTACGAATTCAGCTTGATATGATGCAATGCGTATTTGGAGAGGAGTTGGCTAAGTCTGCAAATACGTAAAAAATCACGTCTTGGTTCAGGAGTTTCGTGGTCTCCTAGCAACAACACAAAGTACTCTTTTTTATACTTACTAAAGTGAACTTGTACACAATTATTGTGGCACTGTACAGATTTATTTTCATCAATTTATGCTATTTAAATTTTTAAATAATTAAAATTTTTATGTATTTCATTTATTCTGTTGGAATGTATACTTAGTTTATTAATCTAGTACAACAAACGAAACGTCTGGAGAGGATAGAATTATTTTTAGCATGAGCTGGATTATGATATTTTGTTGTGTCTGGGAAGAGTCATACAGTCTTAATGCCATATTAACACACCGGTTCGATTTCCACTCAATGAAAACATCCATTGACAAGGTTGCAAAAGCAACGAAAATTTTTGAAGAAAAAATATAGGTAATAAATGAGTGGAAATCGAACCGGTGAATGTGTTCGATAATGGCATTAAGGCAGTATGGCTCTCCCCAGACACAACAAAATTTGCTTCAGCACACGAATTCACATAAAGAACTTGCAAACCAGATACAAAAACGAAGTGGATTATGATATTTTCCTTATCAATTGAAAACTTTATACTGTTTTACTGAACTGCCAAATATCTACAATAACTATAATATATTCGAGAAAAATTAACATGAAACAGTAAAAATAATCTAAATGGCAAATTGTTTTTAAAATTTAGTCAGCAAATTTTGGTTTTCAGTTAAGATCTCAGATTCTAGCTTTCAAATTCAAGCTCTATAAGTTGATTGTCCAGTATTCAATCCAGTTGATCAGGTTAATCTGGTACACACTCAGCTATTCACATGAAATATTAGACTATGTATTGGTTGTTCTTTATAATGTTAACTGTTATAGAGTATGTAATATATATTTTACAGCAAAGATATACTTTATTTCTAATGGGATAAGAAACAACTAATGTTTAACCCTTTTGTTACCATATTTTTGTTTAGATGCTCTGTGTTTCTTTCAATTGATTTTAAATATAACAAAGAATTTAGCAAAATAATTTAGTTATCATTAAGCTAGTGTTAGGAACATAAATTGTGACTAAGGTTTGGTGGAAGATTTTAATTCAGAACTTTTGAAAACAAGATGTACTACAAATCCAGGGGTGGTTTCAGGTGGGTTGGTATTAAAAGGTTTAAACCTGTCTGCTTCTCTTAACTAGATGATAACTGTTACCTTAGTTTTCAAGTGATACCAAGTTATATGGTCTTGAGTTTTGAATCTGATTGAGTTCCATTATTTTAAATCTCAACGAGGTATATCATCATCATCATCATCATCGTTTAACGTCCGCTTTCCATGCTAGCATGGGTTGGACGATTTGACTGAGGACTGGTGAAACCAGATGGCAACACCAGGCTCCAATCTAATTTGGCATCCAAGCAAGCATAATCCGATGATAATTATGATATATGTAATAAAAAAAAACTATACTTAGTAACATATTGCTTCTTTTAGTTTCAAATATTAGTGCTTTATCATGCAAAATGTCTAATTCTTTTTTTGTATGATGTAGGTCTCTTCTGTGCAGATGCCTTTGTTCTCATTACAGAACCAATTTCTGAGGGGCAGGGCAATCTTTTTTGTCCAGTAGCTTGAAGAAAACAGATGTTTGATATCTTGAAAGGGAATAGGTCAGCAATTGATATATGTACAAGCTCTACTGCAATCAATAAATATGAAAGAGTTGTAGTGGAATTTCAGGTAGACTCAGTAAATTGACATTTAAGTACACCAAATGCCTTGATCAGTTAGTAGTATTAGCTAACCATGTACTGAAAACCATTGGCTACAATAATGGGTCAAGTCTGTTAACTAGGTGATATAATACAACATGAAAGAATAATAACTGGATGAATTTTCAAGATCTATTTCTTCAAATTCCAAGTAATTAGATACAACCTGAGAGAATTTTTACAGTTGGATTTGATAATAACAACTAAAGAGATACTAATTATCTCATCTAAACCATAAAAAATTATGCAAACTTAATTATATGTCTTGCTTAAAGAAGAAATATTATGTAATCAGTATACTTAGTCTTATAATTTCCTAATTATACTAATTATTTTTGACTGGATAAATTAATAACCTTCTTGACTTCTGTATTATTAGATTTTGGGATTGAAATATTTTCTAACACACATTCATTCTAGTAATGGAAGGAAAGTTTCCTTTTCAACCAAGTTAAATATTTATGTTGAACTAATGGTCTATTTCATTTTTGGATTTGGTTTGCAAGATTCTTTATGTGAGTTCATGTGTTGAAGCATATTCTGTTGTGTCTGGGGAGAGTCATTTTCTTTTTCTGCCTTATGATTTAACACACTCACCAGTAAAATTTCCACTTATTCCTTATTTTTATTTTCCTAAAATTTTCATTGCATCTTACAACCTTTTCAATAGCCTTGACTCTCAAGACTATTGAAAAGGTTGCAAGATGCAACGATAAGTTTAGGAAAATAAAAATAAGGAATAAGTGGAAATTTTACCGGTGCGTGTGTTAAATCATAAGGCACAAAAAGAAAATGACTCTCCCCAGACACAACAGAATAATGGTATATTTTTCCAGGCTAAATAGTTTCTCACATCTAATAAAATCCTCTCCATCATAGATATTTCACCAAACTATCAGTTACTGTTAATAGATGTGTATTTTCAGAACTAAAGTGATGTACAAGGTATTTTGTATTTCAAGCTTTAATTGAATATGAAGAGCATTTATCAAAATGTATCCCATTGTACCAGAAGCTCAATTCCATGCTTATACTATTTGGCTGGCTTAGAGGCCAAAAAATTTCCTGCACACATTTTCAACCACATCCACATTGTCGAACTTCTGTCCATGCAAGAAATGAGCTCAGAAAAGGTGGAAATCTAAAGTCTAGACTGTATGTAGGGTGGGGCAACACTCCCAACCCATCAATTTCCTCAAGTTTGAGCTTGGTCACGTTGGCAGTGTGTGCTGGGACATAGTCATGCTGTAAGAGTGCATACCTTCAACTGACCAATGGCGAGTAACAAGCTTACACTCCTTTGAAATTCCACCAAACACACAATATGATTTCCTGTTCGAACTGACCCTGTTTGACAAGTTCTGAAGTCTGGCTGGAATGAAACCGTTGATTTCTCTTAGGATTATGAAAATACATTCATTTTTCATCCTCAGTTACAATTTGATGCCAAAAATGGGCATCTCTAGGATTTGCCAGCAGTTGTTTGAAAATGTTCACACATTGTTGAGCCTGGTCATAGGTCAGTTGGTGATTAGCTTCTCGTCAGCCTCATGGAAATGTCGATTGATGGTGTTTTGTGAAGGACCAAGTTCTGCCAATAATGTATGAATGCTTGTGCTTGGCTGATGTTCAGCCATTTCAAGCAAGGTCTCATCATCCTCAGAAGGTTTCTCTGACCTTGACTTGTCTTTGAGGCTGTGGTCACTTTCCTTGAAATGTCTGAACTAGTTTTGTGCCACACATTCATTGACAGTTCCTGGGCCTTCCACATAAATAATTTCTTTTGCCAATGCCCTTGCACTAATTCTTTTTTTCCATAAGCAGTGTAAAATGGCACTAATTGCAATTTTTTTCACCACTTATCAAAGCTTTAAAATACTGAAGAAACAATCAATGTTTCTTATATTTGAAAATAAAGAGTAAATAATTCAGCATCAATTGGATAACAAGTATCAAATTAATGATATAACATGGAAATACAAGTTACCAAAAATCATCAGTGAAACCTTAAAAACTTTTGACTCAACCTGGTATGTATTTGTGTCCGATCTTTGCAACATTGACTGAGAGCTTGCTAAGAAATATATTAGTTCAGTTTTCAAAAAGAAAGCACTATTATTTCCAGGTAGAAGGCTTCTATTTCTATTTACTGCTATATTTATGTAATTATACGAACAACGTTTTTTTTTCACATTATTTTGTGATTTCATGATAAACCTGAATGTTTCTTAAAGGTTAAAAGTTGTATTGAACTTGTTCTTCATCAAAGCTGGCAGGTTTTTCCTTTTATAGCTTTTTTTTTTTCCATATTTTTGATGAGCTTTTCCTTGTTGAAGAAAGGATTTGACATTTTCTTGATCTTGATAGTTAATTGTAAATGTGTAAGTTACCAGTTGTTGCCATGGCACTAGGTTAGTACTTTGCTTTTGTAATCACAGTCGATGCTTAGTTTAATTTTGAGGGTTAGTATTTATTTTCAGTGAGATTAAACCATTTTTTATTTTTTCATACAGTTACACTACTTGTACATCTGTAGTTTTATTGATACCTCTATAGCAATAAATACTAGGAGATTTGAACATTAAAAGTTATCATAGTCCAGTGATTCCCAGTTTTATCTATAGCCCACATCCTAAGAAAATATTTAATTGATTTTCACACTCCTACAAAAATTGTCACATTTGAAAATGAGATTGTTAATTTTCCTAATAGCTGATACATTTTTTAAACTGAACAACATAAATTTCTTTGGATGAACTAACCGAACTGAGAAAAATATCTTTTGGTTGACTACATAAAACGCATATGTAAACTAAGCAATTAGAAAAAGCTTTTAGTAGTGAAGGTAGTCACAATTGTCTACATAAAATTCAATGAAGCTACTTTGTTGTTGCTTCCCATTCATGACTTTATCAAAACTTGAGACTTCCTTGTTGGTTGTGGTCTACAGGTCTGTTTGTGGATTCTAAGATTTTGTCTTGATTGACAAAAGAAAACTGAATATAGATTCATACAAGTATGTCGTTCCATATAGAATGAGGACAAAGGTTTTGGTTAAATAAATCTGCATGTATTGAGTAATGGAGTTCTTAGTTGCTGACAGAATTTCAAGTTATCTATAATATAATAGGATGAAATGTTTCCAGTTCATTCTACTGATTACCTGGTTTATCCCTTTTCACTTTTATTAGCCTTTCAGTTCAACTTTCTGACTGCTCTGTCAGTTTTTGTAAACATTTATATCCAAATTTGTATGACATTGCTATCAGCTGTATTGAACAAACCAGGGAAGAAGGATGTCATGTAACTGATAAAATTTTGAGTTTTTTGAAGGAAGTTCTGTATATGTATTGTTTCCATTTATTTTGCAGTGTGGTAGGAAGTCTCAGAGATTATTGCACATTTCAATTAATCAATGATGAAGGCTTTCCTTTTGTTGATTTCAGTTTTAACAGTTTCTTCCTGTTTGCTATTATATACTTTGTCAGTATTTGAAACACTTAGTGCTGATATAAAATGAAGGGCAACAAATAGACACCTTTACATTTATTCTTTATTTTCCACAAAGGATTCAATATTTGTCCTGTCTTAAACTTTCCACTGTCAGTTTTGTCTGATGCTAACAGAATCTCTCTGCAGACATCAACTTTCAATATGAAGTTTTTTGGAATTGTCCTGTAGTGATGTCATAGCCTAAACGCTTTAGCATTCAGATTTTTCTGTCAACTGTAATGCTTATTCATTTATACTGTTTTGAATTAATTATGCATTATTTTGTAGCTTTGAGAGTTTGAGGATATGATAATCTGTTTTTAGAATGATTTTCTAGAGTAAGTGTGAGAGGCCAGATTTGACCAGTTTGAGCATAAAACAAGTAGAATATTTTGGCCAGATATTGCTAGTTTAAATGCTAAAAGGTTAAAATGTTAACATAGATTATATATGCATAAACTTAATTTTTGGGAAAAGGAACACTCAGTAACTTCTTGCATTCCAAACAGTTCCTGACACTCTACAGTGCTTTACAATTGAGTATTGTTCTTGTACTCATGATGGTAAACTAGTTTTGATAATTCAGATCTTGTACTGCATTCACAAGGTTATCTATCATTTATCTTACTGACTTTGTAAATGAATCAAATATTTACTGTACGCTGTTGCTCTTAAAAATTATTACTACATACACAGCTCAACACTTTGTGCTACCTGTTCTGTGTTTAAGTGCTAAATTTAATTTTTTTTTGAGAACTACTTCATTATTAACCCTTTAGCATTATTCTGTCAAAAGTAATGCTTTTTTATTCACATTGTTTTGAATTAATCATTCATTTTCTTGTAGCTTTGAGATTTTGATGAAGTAACTTAATTTTTTAGAATGAGATTGTAGGGTTGGTGTAAGAAACCAGACCTGGCCAGTTTGAACATCAAACAGGTAGAATATTTTGGCTGGATATGGCTGGTTTAAATGCTAAAGGGTTAAACTTCATACTATTACAAATCTCCAATGTATGTATTAACACAGGCATTTCTTTGTCTTCAACTTTCATTAACATTAACAAATACTTCAAAAATTTTCAGTGTATATCAAATACATATACAGGCACAAATGTGGCTATGTGGTTAAGAAATTTGCTTCCCAACACTGTAATCCTGGTTTCAGACCCACTATGTGACTCTTTGGATAAGTATCTTCTACTAAAATACTGGGTCAATCAAAGCCTTGTGAGTGGATTTGGTAGATGGAAACTGAAAGAAGCCCATTGTATAATAAATATGTGTGTATGTGCATGTGTTTGAGTGTACCCTTGTCTAGACATAATTTGAGAGTTATAAATGAACATCATTGTCATACAAGTGAGACTGTTCATTTTCCCCTGTAAATAATGTCTGTCCACAGGGGAATATAAATGCATGGACACAGGTGTTGGTTGGCAAGAGGAAAGGCATCCAACTGCAGAAAATCTGACTCATGCAAGCATCAAAAAGTGGACATTAAATGATAATAATGATATATATATATATATTGCTTATGAGCCTTTCAATCATTTCATAACTTACTCTCTTTTAAAATCGGTTTTGAAAGAAAATTGTCTTTGTCAGCAGAAGTAACAACCACTTGTTTCTCATTAATTATTGATATAAAAACCAAACTTCTATTCTAATTATGTCTTTATAAATACAGTCCATTTTCATATCACAATGCAGAGTATTGTGTTCTAAGAAAACCAGGAATTTGGACGACACTGTACTGTGCAGTAGACTGATAATATATTTGTATATTGGATGCTGATTTCATCTTAACTCGGTAGAGCTTTGTCAATGTGAAAGATGTTTTGCTCAAGAAACTTATTTCAGTTTCGTTATGAAATAGTATTTCTGTGAAAGAATACAAAATCAAATGGAGTTGTATTGTTTCACAGACAACAGTGTCATTTGCTTCTAAAGTGGTAAGGTTTTTTTTTTTAAATGTTTAAGTGTCTGTGGAAAATAATTTTCTTTAGAAATATCTTTTATATTTCCAGGATGTTAAGTTTTTAAAATCTGCAGATCACTTTATCATGTTTATGCTTGTATTGTTTGACATCATCATATGTCTGTTTTCCATGGGTCAGATGGTTTGACAGGACCTGAACCATGTTCCATTGTCTGTTTCAGCATGGTTTCTGCAGTTGGATGCCACTTCTAATCCCAATCCCATTACAGAGTGTACTGGGTGCTTTTTTTTAATGTGGCCCCAACAAATTGTAATGGGTCTTCATTTAGTGGCAAGTAATATTATATTAATGACTCACTGTAGCAATATTTGTTGGGTATGTAGTGATATCTTGAGCCAAGTTTTTTTTTTTTTTATATATAACCTTGAGTTGTCCCATCCATGCCTTGTGAATGAAACTGTATGGCTGTCCATCAGCTGGACTGTACCTGTAGTTCAAGGCCTTGTCTTGCTGATTCTGCTTGAGAATTATATTGAAGATATACATGCCTGTGGAATATTCAGTCACTTACTAATTCAATCAGCCTGGTAGTTCAGTTGATCAAACAACTGATAACATACAGTCTGACGAGAGCGATTATATAAACTGTTTATAAAACACTTAAAAAATTTTTAAAGAATTTTTTCTTTAGAAAGAAGTTAGAAATCATTGAAATATTGTTTACATTATTAAACTTGAGCCACTGCTGGTTTTAATTATCACTTCTATTCAGGTGTATGTTAAGATTCTTTGATTCTATTATATATCGCTCTATTTATCTGATTATAGAAGCAGTGACTTGAGGTTTAAAATAATCTCCATATAGATTTTACTTTTGTTCTTTTATGTTGTGTTGTTTTATCAAATTGTTTTGGTGTCAGATAAAACATATACGAGTAGTGCATTGGCTTGTCTAGTAAAGCTTTCATGTCTTATTATAAAGTTGGTAACATTGCTGTTTAATTGTCTTATTTTTTTTTTATTTGATATTGCAATTAGTGAACAATAACATCATTGATTACAGGTTTCCAATGGGTTAGTTACTGGTTCACTGTTTGTCTGATGGCGAGAGATACAAGGGTTGTCTAACTCAGCAAAACAAAACTCACACAGGGTAATTTTCTTTGAAAGCACCTGTTTTTCAGGTTTCCTCACCAATGTTTACACCTTTTGACCAAAAATACATATTTGGATGTCCATATTGATATGTGTGCCCCAATATATATTTTTGTCATTAGATTATTCTTTGTTTGCATTGAGTTCCTTCACATCTAACACATGGAAATGGATACTGTGGTATATGTTTTGAATGATATTAATATACACCCCAACACATGCACACATTTGTGACAGGTTTCTACAGTGTTTCCTTGTACAGAATGTCACGTTTAAAATGTTGGTCAACCTTCAACCATGTGATTGTAAAGTGAACTTCTTAGCCACATAGCTATTAATCATTCACCAAATGGAAAAACTTATCTAGTTGGTTAACTTATTGTTGACACAGATTTTGAGATGATTGTTCTATGTTGTCTGGATTGTACCTTCATGATCATTTTGACGTCTCTTTCTATCCTGTCATGGGATGAATGCATATAATAATTTTTCTTGGTCTTTCATCATCTCTTCTATGAAGAGATCTAAGATTATCACTTCTTCCTAAGTCTTCCTTTGCACTTCTTTTTTCATTGTCCATTCACATTACATGTTCATAAGTGTAATTGGCTTGTTTGAACACATTAGCTGATGTCTGTAATGCCTAGCAACTCTGATCTCACTTCTGTTTTCTCTTTCTCATGCAGTTCACTAGATGATGCTCATTTAGCCTCTTTCAGTCCTCCACTGATTAGCAACAATCAATGCTCAGGTCCTGTTGCTATCAGCATCATGTTTCATAGATATGCTCCACATCATCTTTCACATCATCATTCATTGTTTTCATTTACTGTTTGCTTTTCATGCTGGCTTGGGTGGAACAGTTTGATAGGAGCTGGCAAGGCCAGGAGCTGCATCAGGTTCCATTGTTTGTTTTGGCATGGTCTTTAAAGCAGGATGCCCTTCCTCATGCCAATCACTATACAGTGTACTGGGTGCTTTTTCTGTGGCACCTACACAGAGAGACAAATTCTTTGTTGCCATTTGAGGTAACTGCTTTCTAAACATACACTATTTTCTTACTCTAACAGCTATCCTTTTCATTATAATCATCTCCAGAAGTAATTAGACCACTTTTAACTCCATCTATTGATCCATCTTAAATTTCATGGTCTTCATTGGTGCTCTTACTTTTAAATACTATTGTACATATAATATATTAGTTCTTTGAAGGTATGCCACTGATTTTAGACCACGCTTTGCATAGTCATTTTTTACCATGACTATGCAGTATCAATGCCTACCTATTCCTTTCCTACATGTTAGGCAAAATCAGTTTCTTGATGACTCCAAAAGTTTTGTACTTTTCAATGAATAGTTCTGCAGCTCAATCTATCTATTTTGCATTGAGAACCATGTCGTCATCTTATGAAAATTTTGAATGACAAACAATCCTGATCTCTTGTTACCATCCCAAGGAATATAATGAAGAGGAAGCTGAGGGAAAAGACAAGGAAGTATTAGTTCAGTAAGATCTGTACTGAACTAACTGCTAACCCTAACATTGTTTACATCACCCTGGTAATAATGGCTTACACTATCTTACAAGTCTATCTACACTAGAACTACAATTTGGAGGGCTCTGTCAAAAGTGTTCTCAAGATTGACAAATGCAAAGTTGTTGTTCTCAAGAACTTCTTTTGCAATTATCTCATTAAAATCTAGCATGTTTTGAAATTTGAATTGTATCTTATCTAAGCTAACCATATCCTGTACTAACTTTGCTAAAACTCTCTCAGCTACTACCAAAATTTGTTGATCTGTTTGAGCTTTCTGTATTTTCACCCTTCTTCTTTACATTGCTTTTGCCCTTAAGATTTTTTTTCTAAGTTTAGTCTGGAGGAAAAATCTGTTTCCATGTCCATTACAAGTCTTTGGCGACCAACACTGTTTACATACCACTTGATGGATACCAAGAGAATGAGAGAAAAAGAAACATGGAAAAGAATTTCAGAGGGTTGACGTTCTGATAGGAAAAGAGTGGGAATTGTGTTTAGTGCAGAGCCTAGGATACATTATACAGGTGACAAGAGGAAGGGAGGTGAATGAGTTGGGAGTATCTGGGTGGAGGCAGTATGTGACCAGTTAAATTTGAGAAGAGGTTGTCATGATCATAGATGTACTGTTGCCAGGTATAAATGTGCTGTCACCTCTGTCAAAGACAGGTGGTAACACTCTGCAGCTGGAGTATGTTTGTAAATAACTTCCCACTAATCAATCAAGTGGCCTTTTTATGTCTAGCAACAACATTCTATTGTTGGTCTTAGCTGAACTTTGTAGAGAGTAGTTGGAGGATGAGGTATGTTCTGTCTCTGAAGAAGGCCAAGCTTTGTGATACAGTTTTAGCTACATTGATGCACCTGAATATGAAGTATAGCATTTGTGGCAACTTTGAGGGTTTTGGTTGTGTGCTGTTTAGATTTATGAGTGGGATTGGATACTCTTTTCTTGATGTCTGGTGATTGCATCTTTGTGCTGTTGAATGAGACATGATTCCATTGAAAGATGTTTTTAAGGCTTCTGTTCATGGAGCTGATGAAAATGCGGTGTGAGGTATGTGGGTAGCCTGTAGATGACACTTAGGTGAGGCAGACTACAGGGAAGTAAAGGGTGGCATTATCTGTGCACATGATGGAAGTAGCAGGAGGAAGAGATTTCCCAGTGTGGGAAAACCAGTTGACAGAATGGCACAAATTGATTAGAAATCATTGATTTAAAAGGCAAGAGACAGGTGAAGTTGATAGATAGACTGTATTGTCAGTTGATTTGTATGCTAGATATAGTTGAAAGCTTTGCTGATGTTGAGGACAACAACAATTTTCTCTAAATTTCTGGTGTGTATAGGAGGAGAGTGGGTCTGTAGTAGATTTAGCTTTATGACAGTAATATTGGTGATCATTCAACCCATTACCTACCAGTGATCTCATATGAGATCACTTAAAAATTACAAATTTCGTAATTATCTATCAATATTTACACATATCTAACCTTTTTGCTATATCTACTAGGTATATTTCTCTGATATTCAAATGAGGTTTGCTAATTTTTCACCCAATATCTCGCTTAATTCTATTTAAAATGTTATTTTGATCATTCCAGCATGTTTTTAAGGTTGTTTTATGCTAGAAATCAAAGTTTCATAAAAAGAATTCCAGTTAATAGAATAATGGGAGGTAATGGGTTAAGAGGGAGAGAGAATGGAAATATTTGTCACCTGGTTAGGGCCTTGTTCCATCATTATGACTGGCCAGTGCTTTTGAAGCTGTTATAATTCTCTCTCCCTATCAAAATAAGCACCATGTAGTGCTATTTGGAAGTTTCACCTAACCTCTCTTAACTTCCACATCTTCCTTTTGAGGTTCTTCATCTCTCAGTCTCTGCTGAGAGAAACTTTCCATTTTTGCATTTACCAGAAAACAAACAATGTTTAGTTTTCTGCTAAGTACAAAATCAATAAAGTTCTTGGCATTTGAGTGGCTAGTGTTTGTTTGGTTGACTGGCTTTCTGAAATTAGTGTTGCATTACAGTACTCCAAGAGTCCATATCTTGTACCATGGTTATAATCTCTGTGTTCACCAGTATACCAATCTTGATATTTTCGAATATAACTATTGAAATTGGCAACCTTGATGATGGTATCACTGCTGTTTGTTCTTAAGGCTGACTGAAAAAGAATGTCTTTGTTCATCTGTCAATCCTGTTCATTTGCATAAGTTGAGGTCATAAATTCTGTCATTTTAGCTGTTACTCATCTGAAACTTTTTAATTCTATCAATACTTCAACTATGAAGGCACATGGCTCAGTGGTTAGAGCATTAGGCTCAAAATAATGAGGTGAGTTTGATTCCCGGACCAGGATACGGATTGTGTTCTTGAGCAAGACACTTTATTTCATGTTGCTCTTGTTCACTCAGCTGTAGAAATGAGTTGTGACATCACTGGTGCTCAGCTGTATTGGCCTTTGCCTTGAATAACATTGGTGATGTGTAGAGAGGAGGCTGGTATGCATAGGCGACTGCTGGTCTTCCATAAACAACCTTGCCTGGACTTGTGCCTCAGAGGGGAACTTTCTAGGTGAAATCCCATGGTCAATCATGACTGAAGTGGGTATTTACCCTTTTACTTCAATTACATTATCTACCTATTTGTAAGAGAAAGCCTGCACCACTAATACTAAATACCAAATCGTCCAACCCATGCTAGCATGGAAAGCGGACGTTAAATGATGATGATGATGGATACAGTTGTTTCCCATCAAAAAGACTTTTTACATTTTTGCCTGAGATTTGTCTAGTTGAATCTCTCCCTTATTATACACACTACATTTCCATTCTCTGCTTTAACTCTAAAACAGTTCCTGTTAATATCTTCCTTCCTTAGTTTAGTAAACATTCCACTAAATTTTTTGTCATAGTTCTGTGCTATCACTACTCCTGATGAGCTACTTATTTCATAACATAAACTTTTACTCTTAGTGCTGTCCAGTAAGTTGTCTCAGGGCTAATTGTCCTTTCTCTAATATGAACTCTTTATTGTTGTTTCCTACTCTGAATAAGTAATTACTAGTGTAATAGAGAACTAGGTGCTTGTAGATGCATTTTTCAGTTTCTGTAACTTACCTCTATTTGATATTCTTCACCTTACTTTCAAGAGATAGTCTTTGTGTACACAAGATTTTTGTTTCCCTTTCTGATCTAGAAGAAGTTTACATAGTTTTTGTATAGTTATGCTTAATTAATGGGGAACCAGTTTATTTATTTATTTTTTTTTGCTCCCTGATTTTATTGCAGATAAATTCATTTCCATAACAGAACTTGAAGCTTTCCTTATATTTCATTATCATCATCATCGTTTAATGTCTGGTCTCCATGCTGGCATGGGTTGGACAGTTTGACAGGGAGCTGTCCGGACTCCAAGTGTCGTTTGTGGCATAGTTACTATGGCTGTATGCCCTTCCTAATGCCAACCACTTAACAGACTGCTTAGTGCTTTTTACATGTCACTGGTATGGGTACATTTAAACAGCACTGGCTCAGGTGTATTAATGCAACACCAACACCTGAAAGGACAAGCCTGTATCTGTGGAAGACAGTGATTTTTACTTCACTTGACGTGTCTTATCAAGTACAGCAAATTGTCACATCTCCAACATTTCATTCTGTACCACAACAAATCTTGAGATGATTTTAGTAACATATCAGTTGTTTTTTGACTAGAGGTTGCTAGCCCCTCTTTTAATGATTTTCATTTCAGGAGAAGGATGTTATGAGTAGTCTTCTATGACTTATCTCACAGTTCAGTTTTTGCTTATTCCGAGAGAGAGAAAAGAATTGACTCCTGTACTTAAATGGTAGTTTATCAACCCCAGAAATTATGAAAGGAAAAGTTGTCCTTGGTGAGATTTGAACTTGGAGAGCAAAGAACTGGAAATACCGTAAATCATTCTGCCCAACACTCTGAGTCTGCCAAATTACTTTCATTATGATCTGCACAGATGTTAACATGCCCTTTTATGGCGGAATAAATTTTCACTGAAATTTTAATGTACAAGAATTTTTGTATTGTGTATAGTGTTGTGTAAAAGCTGTTTCCTAGTTTTGGAATCATCACAATATTCTTCCTTGTACTTTTTCTGATATAATATAGAAGTGAAAAAAGTTAGGTTTAAGAGACATTTTCGTGGTTATGTATATCTTTATGTTTGTATTGAATCTATTGTTATTCGCTTATGTCATTAGCTTTTAAAGAAAAGACAAACAATAACAATTCCCTTTTCATTAGCTGTGGGGAATCCTCTATTTGCAAATGATGCTGATCAAATATTTAAATGGATCACTAATTGATTTAGTTATATATTTTATTTATTTATTATTTTTACATTTGAATTCGTCTACTTGAGAGAATTAACAACTTAGCGATCTTAGACTGAAATTAAAAAGTTTTGTTGATTAGGTGCTGTGAGCTACAACTACTGTATTTTCTCATATTTGAAATGATAGTGGATATTCAAACTACTGTTTATTTCACTTTCTCTCCTCCCTTGTCAAAAAAAAAACAAACAAACAAACAAAACAATACAAATAACCTTGTAATATTCTATTATGGTAGAATTGGAGAACTCTGGTTATCAGATGGTTTTTGCTGTTATGCAAGTAATTTCACAAATGAACACTTTTTAACTTTAAGAATAGTTTTTAAAAAATTTTTAAACTTGGTTTTCATTTTGATAGTTAATGCAAATTTCTTGAATATATTTAGATTAACTTTATGACCTAATTTTCTCAATACTTTTAAATTCAGTTAACTTTGAGTGGACAGTGGCAATCAAACACTTGGAGATGACCCACATAACCAAATACACAAGAAGTATTTTAAGCTATGCAACAGTTGGTCATTTTATTGATTTTTAAATAATTTGATTGTCAAGTCAACACTAGCTACATCTGTACTCAAAATTGTAAGTTACTGGGATGATAACTATATTGCCCATGTTGATGCTTTATGACTGGATCACCATTCTTTTGATAGCTTCACCATTGCACATCATCATCATCATCCATATCATTTTATGTGTTTTTCCATGTTGGGTTGGGTCGGATGAACTTTTTCCAACGTGATGTTTTGCTACTTGTTGCTGTCCTTTGTCACCTTCTTCATGAAATTCAGCCTTCTCTGTTTTTACCTTCGTTTTTTGTTAATCTTCTTCAGGTTCCTTCCACTCAGATAACTTAGTGATTATTTATTCAACTATCATACTCTCTATATACATGTCTCTATCAGTTCATTCTTTTAGCACACTATATCTGGTTTTTGTTTTCTCTTAACTCATTTCTACCTTGTCATTCATGGAAATCCTTAGAGGTAGTAGGTAGTTTTTATTATCTAGGTGACTAAATTAGCAGTGGATGAGGTTGCTCTGAATGAGAACTGGCTGGACTAAGTTCTGAGTGTTGTTACCTTTGTTAGTAATAAAGAACCTCTTCCTCAGAGTGAAAGACAAATTGTATGATGCCTGTATATGAACAGTTATACTACATGGCAGTGAAACATGGGCTGTGACTACAGAGGACTTGAGAGGTCTTGAAAGAAAGGAAGCCAGCGTACTCTGCTGGTTATGCTAGGTCAGTGTGGATGTACAATAAAGTGTAAATGTTTTGAGAAAAAAATTGGGTATTAGAGGCATCATTTGTAGTGTGCAAGAGAAAAAATTGTGTAGGTATGGTCATATGATGCATATGAATGAGGACTATTACATGAAGAAGTGCTGATCTCTAAATGTAGAGGGAAGCTTTGGGAGGGGAAGACCCAAAAAGACATGGAATGTAATGGCAAGAAATAATCTTCAGATGTGGACTCTCCCAGAAGAGATGACAAAGGATCAAGACAGTTGGTGATTTGCTGTCTCCTCTCCCTCACAACACATCTACCTGACACTTCCCCCATGCACACCTCTGCTGTACTCCTCTCCATCTCCCTCATGTACCTACATGCACACAATATGTCCCTGTTGAATCCCTCCCCACAACATACCCTCCTAGTGCCCATTCATTACATCCCTCCATCAATTCCCACTCTCCTTTTGCAATCTTGTGAATTCACCCACCCACTCATCCTCTTCAATCCTCAGTCCGCTTCACAATTTCACTATATACATCTCCCTGTAACTTGGGTGTATAGCCCCTGTCCTTCCTTGTCACATATTTACCAGCTTCTCTCTGTCCATCTGAGGTAGCCATGCTACCTCAATACTCCCCAACTTCTTAGTTGAGGGGTTTTGTCCGGCAAGTTACTTGGTGACCTCACTGCTGCTGGTGCCATGTAAAAAGTCACCCAGTACACTCTGTAAAGTGGTTGGCATTAAGAAGGGCATCTAGCCATAGAAACCATACCAACGCAGACAGCAGAATTTGGTGCAGTATTCTAACTCATGCCAACATAGAAGATGGACGTTAAATAATAATGAGATACATACATACATATATATATTATAAAAGTATATGGCTGAAGGAGTGTTACTAAAATGTGCTTGAACAATATTATTATAATTATTTTGAGATAAGCATAATCCATATATTTGTATTCTTGTTATCTGCAATAATAATTAGTGAGATTATTCACAGACTAAAATTAAACACTATTTCCACATCTATTATACATGAAATTAGAACAACATTTGTGAATATTTACTTTTTCCCAAATATTCTAATATTTTTCGACATACTTGTTTAATTAGCTACAGGCTGGTCTTTTATTAACACCCTAAATTTCAGTCTAAAAATATAAATTCAAGGCTATAAACTTATTTTCTAAGAAATGTTTTAAGCTTATTGAAACTTTTAGCTTACACTGGTCTTTGTCTATCAGCTCTGCTTAGTTTTTCATCTCTTACAATTCTATTATAACATCTGGCCATGCATTTGTGTTGACTAAAAGTTAATACTTGAGAAGCCCACTTACTGGGCCCAGCATTTAGAAACCATGTAGAAAAAAAGATTCTAGAATACATATAGTGATTAATATAGTTTTTCTTTTTTCACACTAATAATTAATTAGATGACTGTTTTGAGTATAAAAACTGGTTTGCAGGTGAAACAGGTGGAGATGAATTTTGAGACAAAACACTGACTACATTTCAAATGTAGATTAAAAAAAAAAAAGAAAGACAAATTTTGAAAATAGATAAGACCCTCATATGTTGAGATCTCTGTAAAATTGAATTATTTATGCAAACATAAATAAGCAGGCTTTACTTAGAGAACAGGAACTGCAGTAAATGTGTAAATGTCTGAGATGAGTTGTTAATAAGATTAGAGTGTTTTGGATTATTAATCTCAAATATAGAGATAAAAACTTGGGAAGTTATTTACATCGACACTGTTTCATGTATCGGTTGCTTAGTGGATAAGAAAGAGCATTACTGTCCTTAGTTTAAATTTAAAAGTTTCTACTTCAAATTCAACCTATTACTACATACACATCCAGGCATAAGAAACTGGAAGATAATTGGTGATCAAACTAAAGATGAGGTTTAATAATAATTGCTTAGTTTTTTTTTTTTCATACATAGGCTATTACTTACATTGCTATAAAATAAAATGTCTCCATATTCTCTTTTTTAGGGGATATAGTTACATTTTATATTTTATAATAAAATACTTTTCCTGTTTATAAAAAGAAATGAAATCTTAGATTTCAACTTTTTTTTGTTTGAAAGTTAGTTTCCTCCATTTTGAGATAATTTTTTTTGAATATATATTTTATTGAAGCAGATTTTTTTTTGTAATTTGATCTACTTCCTAATACATCTCACTGAATTCTTATAGCTTTGAGATTGTTAGAATAACACTGTTATACCTTGTTCAGGAATGTAGCAGAAATTCAACACATGGCCTCATTGGTCAGGAATCTATAATTATAATTAGTTCATATGAACATCCTGAATATATGTTTATTTATTACTCCTAAACACTAACCAAATTTTGGTGTCCAATGCAATCTATGAATGCCGATTTCAAAATTGACTTTGTTCAGTTTGAAATGGCAAATTCATAACATTTTTAACCCTATAACATTCCGATTACTCTTGTCAAATGTAATGCATATTATTTCTCATTTTGAATTAATCATGCATTATCTCATAACTTCAATATTTCAATGATGTTATTGTTTATTCTTAGAATAACATTACAGGGGAGGTGAAAGAGGCCATATCTGGCTGCTTTGAATATAAAACAGAATATCTGGGCCAGATATGGCCAGTTTGAATGCTAAAGGGCTAAAAGTTTCTTAAAAAAACAAAGTGCCTGATTCTTCAGAACTCAAAAGCATAATAATAATATTGTTTCCATACTAAGGTACAAGATCCATTGTTTCTTGGAATATGGTTTGTAGATAGGCAAAATTGTTAGTATTGGGCAAAACTCCTTTTGGTATTTGTTCTGGATCTTCATGTTCTGAGTTCAAATCCAGGCAAAGTCAACTTTGCCTCTCATCCTCTCAGGGTTAATAAAATAAAGTCAAGCTTTCAGGTTAGTTGTGTTGGGTACCCACTTCCCCCAAATTTCAGACGTAGTGCCTATGCTTGAAAAAACTTTATATTATTGGTCTGGGAAGGATGGGAAATAATGCAGACTCGGGCAACTTAGGTCATCATCATCATTGTTTAATGTCCACTTTTCATGCTGGCATGGTTTAGACAGTTTGACTGAGAACTGGCAGGCTGGGGGGATGCACCAGGCTCCAATCTGATTTGGTAAGGTTTCTACACTTGTATGCCTGCCCTTCCTAACGCCACCCACTCCGAGAGTGTAGTGGGTGCTTTTTACATGCCACCGGCATGGGAGCCAGTCAGATGGAACTGGCATTGGCCAAGCTCGAATGGTGCTATTTACATGCCACCGGCATGGGAGCCAGTCAGGCAGCACTGGCATTAACCACACTCAAATGGTGCTTTTTACGTTCCAGTGGCACAGGTGCCAGTCAGGCGGCACTGGCATTGGCCACAACTACAGTTTCATTCGGTTCAACAGGTCTTCACAAGCATGACCTGTTGGCCAACGATTGAAGAGTTCTTTTAAACAGGCCAGTTATGCAACACTGGCATCGGCTATGGCTATGATCTCACTTTGGCATGCCAGGTCTTCTCAAGCATGGCATATCTCCAGAGGTTTCTGTTGTGTATCATTGCCTCTGTGAACCCAGTGTTTGAAGGCTGTGCTTCACCACCTCATCCCATGTTTTCCTGGGTTTACCTCTTCCACAGGTTCCATTCACTGTTAGTGTGTGACGCTTCTTCACACAGTTGTCCTCATCCATGTGCATCACATGATCGTACAAGCACAGTCGTCTCTCCTGCATACCACATCTGATGCTTCTTATGTCCAACTTTTCTCTCATGATGAACAAGAGGGGCTGAGGACTGATCCTTGGTGAACCCCCTACTTCTACCCTGAATTCTTTGCTATACTCATTGCCAACCCTCACCTTACTGACAGCAACTCTGTATGTGGCTTGTACATCTCTCACCAACTACTCGTCTATCCCTAGTTTCCGCATTGGCCACCAGATAAGGGATCAGGGTCCCTGTCAAAGGCTTTCTCTTTGTCAAAAGCCAAGTACAGGGGTTTATCTTTGGCTATAAATGTCTCCTGCAGCTGTCTTACCAGAAATATAGCATCAGTGGTGCTTTTCACTGGCCTTAGAGTGAATCGAGCAAAAACCAAAGTTTTAATAAGTAGGAAGGCAGACAAATCACAAATCCCTTCAGGTAGATGGCCCTGCTTGATCTGCTGCAAAGGTGTAAGTAGAAACTCCATAAAATGTACCTGGTGTAAGCTATGGACACATAAGAGGAAGGTTAACTGGGAAGATAGATTTTATGTGTGGCAAATGCTCAGGGGTAATAAACACTGAAAATGTGCAGAAAACAGCTTCTGTAATATGCCAGGGGGAAAAACTAGAAGTAGTTGATAGCTTCCATTACCTACATGACCAAGTCAATAGTGATGTTGGATGCTTTGAGAGTGTAGCTGCTAAAATAAGAATCACCTAGACAAAGTTCAGAAAGCTCCTAACTCTGCTGGTGACAAAGGGCCTCTCACTCAGAGTAGACTGTATCATGCATGTTTGCTAACAGACATGCTACATGGCAGTGAAACATGAGCCGTGACTGCTGAGGACATGCGTAAGCTTGCAAGGAATGAAGCCAGTATGCTCTGCTGGATGTGTAATGTCAGTGTGCATACACGACAGTGTGTAAGTGCCCTGACAGAAAAGTTGGACGTGAGAAGCATCAGATGTGGTGTGCAAGAGACGACTGCACTGGTATGGTCATGTGTTGTGTATGGATGAGGACAGCTGTGTGAAAAAGTGTCACACCCTAGTAGTAGAGGGAACCTGTGGAAGAGATAGACCCAGGAAGACCTGGGATGAGGTGGTGAAGCTCGACCTTCGAACGTTGGGCCTCATGGAGGCGATGACAAGTGACTGAGACCTTTGGAGATATGCAAGCCAAGTGAGACAGTAACCATTGCATATGCCAGTGCAGCATAACCAGCCCATTTAAGAGTACCTGTCAATCATTGGGCCATAAACTGCGCTTGCGAAGACCTGTTGAGCCTGTTGTAACTGATGACAATACTGCCTGCTTATCTCCCACACTAGTGGTATGTAAAAAGCATCATTCAAGCGTTGTTGATGCCAGTGCCACCTGATTGGTCCCCTGCCTGTGGCATGTAAAAAGCACCATTTGAGCGTGGTCGATACCAGCTCCGCCTGACTGGCTCCCGTGCTGGTGGCACATAAAAATCACCATTCAAGTGTGGTCAATGCCAGTACTGCCTTAATGGCCCTAGTGCCAGTGGCATGTAAAAAGCATCCACTACACTCTTGGAGTGGTTGGTGTTAGGAAGGGCATCCAGCTGTAGGAAATTTGCCAGATCAGTTTGGAGCCTGTTGCAGCCTTCTGGCTTGCCAGCCCACAGTCAAACCGTCCAACCCATATCAGCATGGAAAGTGGACGTTAAATGACGATGATAATGATGATGATATCCTCTTTTTCGTCAAAACTTCAAGTAATATGTCTCTAAATCCCTTTCCATTCAGATGATCCTTAAGCTTCCAGACCCTTCTTTTCCACACTTGTCATCTTCCAGGAAGCCATTTAGCCCTGATCCTGAAGTTGCTAACTACTAACTTATGTTGTGGGGTGCATTCTTCACCTGGGAAAGTTTTGGCATTTATAAGTAACCATCCTTCTTGTTTCCTGGTGAGAATGTAACCAATCTGACTAGTTTACCCACCAGACTGGTAGGTGAACAGGTGACTGGCAGGTTTCCTGAAGTTAGTATTACAGATCGTAAGAGTCAATATATATAAATATTGGTGCTTTATTTTTTTTTTGTGTGGCTGTCTTCAATACTTTTATAATACTGAAATTAATATTGGTTTAAAATATTGGCAAATTTGGTGGGTGGGAGGGAGTAAGTTGATTACATCGGCCCCAGTACTTGTTTTATCTACCCCGAAAGGATGAAAGGCAAAGTTAACCTTGGCAACTTCTAATTAGTATTAAAGTGGTTATAGTGTATAAATAGTTAGATGTAAATTACTGGGTGCACCAGTTATAGTGTCTGTGTTAGTAAAATTAGTTTCAAATTTTGGCACAAGGCCAGCAATTATAGGAGGGGAGTAAGTCAATTATTTTATTAGCACTGAAGGGATGAAAGGCAAAATTGACCTCATCAGAATTTGAACTCAGAATGTGAAGGCAGAGGAAATGCCACTAAGCATTTTGCTTGGCATGCTAGTGATTCTGCCAGCTCACCACCTTGTAATAGTCAGTAGTAATATTACCACAGTAAAATAAATTGTAATAATGCTATAGTAAGAGTGGTGGATTAGCAGACTTAGACTAGCAAGCAAAAATGCAATGCAGCTTTTAGCTACACCTCTCTGATTATAAATCTCATCAAGTTCATTTTAGTTTTTCGTCCTGCTGAGGTTGATGAAAGAAGTATCAGTAATTTACTAAGATTGATGTAATCAATGAAATCTTCTCTAACATGTCAATTTGTAGCATTTTGCTTGTATTAGAAATCGATATTGTTATAGTGAATAAATGTTCTTTGTCAAGATAAGTTATTGACTTGGAAGGATTTGATAATGTTTTTTCTTTTTTCCTTATTTTGGAACAATAATGACCATTCTGTTATATGACAATGGTTAGTTTAAAACTTTCTGTTTTAAAGTGGCATAAATTAAAACCTTCCATCAAAATTGCATGTTAATTTATGTCTAATTTATGTTCCTGACACCAGCTTATTAAAGACAATTATTTTACTAAATTCTTTATTATTTTCAAAATTAACTTGGCAGAAACGTGGTAACAGAAAGATTAAACTCCTCATTTTAGTATTTTCCCCCGTTACATTTGGTTGATTTAGAATTGGTTCCTGGATACCATTTATAGTTACTTCTATCTGTTCATTTTCATTTTTTTTGTTTATGGGCAACTGTTCTCCTTGCGGTTACATTAAAATAATTACTACTAACTGTAATGTTACAGCTGGTTTGTCATATATAAAATATTAATTTTCTTATTTTATTACTTTCTTCATCTAAAGATGTTAGGTAGCGTTGTGCTTGAAGTGTGAACTCTTGGATTTTTTTTATTAATTTCACCTAATTTCAGAAGCTTTAATATACTAATCTTTAAATATTTAATATTGCTAAAATATGTCAGCAGAAGTAAATATATTTGAAAAATAGTTCCCATTTCAGTTATTATCCCTTTAGTGTTTAAACTAGCCATATCTGGCCCAAATAATCTACCTGTTTTATGTTAAAACTGCCCAGATTTGGTATCTCACACCAACCTATAATGTCATTCTAAAAATAGGTGATAACATCATCGAAATCTTGAAGCTACGAAATAATGCATGATTAGCTTAAAACAATATGGACGAATAAGTATTATATTTGATAGAATAATATGAATGCTAAAGGGTTATATTTGAAAAATTTATTGTAAAAGCTAACCCTGAAAAAGTTTTTTTTTTTTTGATACATTTAATTTCAGCGAGTTTTAATTTATAACTTTGAAGATTGGCAAAAAAAACCAAAACAAAACCAAAAAAAAAAACCCACTATTTCTTTTTTGAAAATCTGTTTGATTGTAAATGACAAAATAATGCATTAAATTTAATTCATTAATGATGTGTGTGACTGGGACTGTTATTATGTTGACTATACATTGTCACTGAATGCAAATATCTGCATAAGGGGACATAGCTGCTACAGATGTGACAGTCTTGACAGAAAACATTTCTATTAGGTCTTATGTGATTTAACTTGGAAACTTTTCAGTGTAGGCTTGGGTAGAGTTTAGAAATGTTTGTTTTTGTTTTTAATATGTATTTAACTTGTTTATTTTTCTGAAGTAAATTCATTGGATATTTTAACAAATTTAACCTTTTAGTTAAGGAAATGAAGCTATATGTTGTGAGCAAAAATTATTTTGATAATTTGGAAGTAACTAAGATTCAATAGAGTTGCATTTTTGAATTGTTCATTATCATAGTTTGTCTTAGAAGGCTACAAAATTCCAAATTAGTGATGAAGATTGTCAAAGGCTAACACGTGATCGTATTGTTGAAATATTTTTTATGTACAACTGCTGCTGTAGGCAGTTCAATAAAGTCACTTTGTGGTTCTGTAAGTTGGTGGAACCTATTATTCAGCTAAGTTGGGCAACGTCCAGCAGAACATAATTCTCCAGCAGATACAAGTGTTCAATAATAAATGAATGAAATAAACTAATTTTTCCACTTTATTTAGTATACCTTTGCAAAGAAATTAGTTAAGTCATTTTGTCTTGAGATTTTCATTCCATAACAGCTTCATTTTTACTTGATCTTGTTTAACCACTTAACATTCAGATTGTTCTGTCAAATTTGATGCTTTTTCATTCACATTGTTTTTGATTAATCATGCATTATTTTGTAGCTTTGAAATTTACAATTACATCATCATAAGATGATGTAATTGTAAATTTTATAATAGCATAGAAGGGTAGATGTGGATAGGCTAGACCTGGCCAGCCAGAAGATAAAACAGATAGCATATTTGGGCTGGATATGACCGGTTTAAATGCTAAAGGGTTAAAGTTTAGGTTTTGTAGCTAAAAGTTAATTTTACAACTTTTCAACTTCCTGAGTATTGTACATTTGGATATAAAAGGGAATATGAAATTTCATTTGTTTTTCTTTCATGAGAATTAGTTTCTACGTTTGTAAAATTAAACCTAAGTAAATGCAGTTGTACCAGGTTCTATGAGGTAGAACTATATTATTTACAATAGAAAACTATTATTTACAATAGAAAACTATTTCTTTAACCAATTAGTATTTAAACCGGCCACATCTGGCCCAAATATTCTTATAGCTTTGTGCTGAAACCAGCCAGATCTGACCTCTTAAAAATGCCCTAGAATGTTTTTCTAAAAATAAACAATCACATCATCAAAATCTCAAAGCTGCGAGATAATGCTTGATTAATTCAAAGCAATATTGATAAATAAGTGTTACATTTGACAGACTAGTCTGAATACTAAAGGGTTAAGTGAAAGAGGAAATATTTTAAGTCCACTTCATATCACAAATAACATAAATATCAGTTAAAAATCTATGATGTTCATGTTAGAATTTTTTGTTCATCAAAATTGCATGGTATATTTCACAACCTTGATTAGTTCAACACTTTGCAAAATGTATTATAAATTCTGTGCATTTTATTAAGTAAATTAAAATTGCAAATTATTTACATTGTTGTGTAAGAAATATCAATTTAAAGTTCTCCGTTATGAATCTCTGAATGCTGGTGGTTATTCTCACAACTTATTTAAGTAATTATTAAACTTGAGCTTTATCTGTGCTTTTTATCAGGATGGCATTCATATTCATCAATTAGTTTGATGCTATGTGACTGAACATTAAAATATAACTGGATATACAAGTGTCTTGTTCAGCATTGTATCTGTTTGGTCATTGCAGCACTGATACATTTCCTAAGTAAATATGTATAAAGTAATATATGCAAATTCAGTCAAATGTATGCTCCGTCATTTGAGTATTTGACACATCTAAATACTTGGTGCTGCTTTGTTTGCATTTGTTTCTCTCAGTATTGACTATATCCTTCATTCCATTATTTCTCTGCAGTAGTCTAGCAACATTGGTAACAGTGTCAGTTTATCTTCATCATTTAATATCTATCATGTCCAAGTTCTAATTAAGTTTTTAGTATGCTTTAGTATCGTTTTTTGCCATTCATCTTTACTTTTATTCAATATCATGATATTTTCCCTTTCCATTTCTGATTCCAACATTCCAGCCAGGTTCATATATTTTCTTATGACAATCTGTAAGTTTACCTCTGAATATGTTGCTCATTTTTAAGATGGTATATGTCAGTTTAGGGACCTTCCAAAAAAGCTGCTCCCATCATGTGGATATGCAATGGTTATAGTTTGTTAATTCAGCAAGATCCAGCATGCATGGCATCTGCACTGTGTGTATTATCACTCCAGAATATTCACTACTACACCATCATCTGAAGAACATTCTGCCTTTGCATACAACAAATAGCAACAGCATCTATAACATTATTATCTCCAAACAATGTGCTGGCATGTACACTACTGGAGATAAGTGCTGGCAACTGTTGCATTCCAACTGAGTTGACTATGACTGCCTCTGCTCTGGCCACTACCAGATCCTGCAGTCATAGAGAAACAGACTGAATAGTGGAGAAAATGCAGCATACCAGACTGCACCCCATCTTCAAGGTTAAACAACCTAACATCAGTGATAACCTAACAAGGTTGATAAACATTATATCAAGTGTACTTGATGTGCGTATTATACCTAGTTGTTTTACTTACTACTTGTATGCTATTGGTTTGTTCAATGGGAGCTTTAGAATTATAAAAATTTAACCTGTTTCATTAATGACATATAATAAGCTTGATATACTGTATTATATTGGCATATTAGAAGTCGATGTTATCACCAAAAATAGTGTTTCTAATTTTTTTTTACAAAGATGCAGCTTCAAGGGCAAAGATTTGAAAATGTTTATAGAATTTTAATTTGGAGGGATTCATTACTTTGCTAATTTATATTAAATGAGAATCTATATTGGGTATTTTTGTATGGTTTTGTGTGTAATTCTTGGTACCTCTAATATTTTGGGCTTAATGGATTGGTTGGAAAACATGACTGGGAAAGGGATTTTAGCTTCTCAATTCAGAGTATGTCTAACTTAACAGAGCCTGATTATGAATATTAAGATTCATCACATTCATCGTCGTTTAATGTCCACTTTCCATGCTGGCATGGGTTGGATGGCTTGACTGAGAACCGGCAAGCTGGGAGGCTGCACCAGGCTCTAATCTGATTTGGCAAGATTTCTACTGCTAGATGCCCTTCCTAATGCCAACCACTCTGAGAGTGTAGTGGGTGCTTCTTAGATGCCACCAGTACGGGAGCACTGACATTGGCACTGGCCACGCTCGAATGGTGCTGTTTATGTGCCACCAGCATGAGTACCAGTCAGGCAGTACTAGCATTGACCTCACTTGAATGATGCTTCTTATGTCCCACTGGACTGGGTGCCAGTGAGGTGGCACTGGCATCGGCTCAGTTCAACAAGTCTTCACAAGCATGGCCTTTTGTCTGACAAGTGAAGGGGCTAGTTATGTGACACTGACATCGGCCACGACTACGATCTCACTTGGCTTGCCAGGTCTTCTCAAGCACAGCATACCTAGTTTTTTTTTTGTTTTGATTGAAGCATATTAAAATCATGCACTTTTAGATGTAGATTTAAGAATGTGAATATCAAATCTAACTCACATATAAATTCTTTATTAGGCACATGTCAAATTTTGTTTTTGTTGTAAAGGGAAAACGTATTCTTGAGTAACTGTAAACTGTTAGTGTTATGTCCGTAAGTAGCTCTACTGAAAATCACAGGCCTCTTGAAATTCTGTGTTTGCTGTGACATCAGTTTTAAATTGGATTAGAAAAGAAAATGGAATTATGCATTAGCCGACAGGGTAGCTTCCTAAAATGTTTGCCACAAACCCAAGATTTCTCCCGCTGTGGGCCTTCTGGCTAACTGTAGCACTATGCAAGAGAAAGTGCAGCATGTAAAAGTTATCATTCAACTAATGGTTCATTCCACATGTTTGTAGAAAGCATGAACTCTACTAAAGACATCCAAGGTCAACACTATAGGAGTTAAGTCAAAATGCTTGTTAACCATACCACCCATTAAAAAAAAAAAAAGCTTCAAAATATACCGTTTCTGCTTATCTGACTACAATAATAAGTGTTTCTCATAGAGGTACAAAGCCTGAAATTTGTGAGTGACTCTTATTGTTCCTATCTCTGCTTAATTAAAAGTAAGCCAATATTTAGAAATACGACATGTCTATTAGGTGTCTTCTACACTGGACACTAGTATTAACCTTAATGTTTTATCAGTGTATATTTTGACTTTAAATCTTTCTAGATGTTGATTTTACTTTTCATACATCTGAGTGAGGTTGATAAAATAATTTTATCATTTAGGTGTACCATCTCTATGTATTTGATGCTGCTAGTCTGTCGTATAGGTTTCATTATATTCACAATAGGCTGTATTTTAGCCTGCAGAAATAGCAAACTTAATTTTGAAGTATTTAAAAAAAATTTTTGCTGACAAACACAATATTAAGTTTTTTGTGTTTTAAGACTGAATCAATTTGGTTGTTGAAGGAATATATTTTTGCTTGTCTATTTTCTTATATAGATTCCATTTTCTTATATAGATTCCATTTTCTTATATAGATTCATATATAGATTCCATTTGGAGCAGTTTTATGATGGCTTTTGTAATTTTCCTGGGTTTAACATTTTGCAACTATTGATTGAATGTCTCATATTCACCAATTTCTCTTCATGAAGTTGACATTTGCCAGTTCCTTAGATGTCTGTTCTAAATGTTGATTTGGAGCAACTATTAGCAGCTTTCTTTTATGTTTTCCAAATCTTGTGCTTAAACTGTTTCATTATATATTTATTTATTTTGCTCCTATCTAATAATAACAAAGCATAAATGTTTGTTTTTAACCTTTTTTTCTTAATTTTATGGGTGATATGCCTATTAAACTACTTGGTTTAACACCATACTATTGACCTTGGGTATCTAGCATACTTTTCTATGCTGTAAGCATTTAGAACAGATTTCTTAGTTTGATAATATTCGGCTGCCATTCTTTTGTGTATTGCTACGGTTTATCAGGGGTTACAGGTGGAAAAAGTTTCTGAGTAAAGGCCTACTGCTAGATATCACAAATCGAAGCCCTTGTGTAATATCTTGGGAGAATTCTCAATCAGCTGGTGTATAAATCTGTACCCTCTTCTCAAGCTTGCAACTAGTGCTCTCAATAAGTACAGGCTTTCAAAGGGCTTTCCTGCATTCCATCTAGGCTACCTAAAAGGAGTGAAGTGATGATTTACAGCAGCATGAATTGTGTTCTCTTAGAAAATGAAGTTGAAATGTATCAGGAATGAAAACAAATCTCCTGGAAGATTCTTCCTTGTTAACCTCTAGGGAGCTTAAGGTAACCTAGATTCCCCTCCCCCCACTTACTAAATACACAAACCACTCATTCTGTTTTTCTCTAACATAAATCTCTACTCCAACTCTGCTGTTCAGGCTACACTCTACTCTAAATTTGCTTGAAAAAGTCATGTCTGCATGTAGATAGAATTCACTTTCCCCAACAACCTACCTTTCTCAACTTGATTTCAGCAGCAATGATTTCCAGTTACTCTAGTTCAGCCTTTCTTTTCTATTCTAAATTTATCTGTTATTTCTATCATTCTCAAAACTCAACATCACCTCTTTGACTATCTCACTTCTTGTTGCATCTTACCTCAATCTGAAATCATCATTCTTAGTGACTCGGTATACACAGCTCATGGCTTTCACACGTCTTCCATTGCAACATTGCTGGCATAGGGAGCAAATCATTTGTCATCTTTTGCCTGCTCCAATTCCTTCTTGTACCTCTGAGAGACACACCAAGCATCTTTTGATCTGTTTCTCAAATGGAAACCCAACCTTTACACAGCCATGACAATGTCTGCATCAATTGGAATGTCTGATCACTGCCTAATCAAAGCAACAGTGTCTGTACACCCTTTTACCCAACAACGCTTTCATTTTCTGAGCTAGATAGCCTTGCCATTTCCATGCCAACTACTGGCAGTAAATGTGTTTGATTGCTACCCTTCTGAGTGACTGAAATCATCCCCTTGACATGTTCTTTCACATCCTTCACACAAGCAAAGCCTATAAACCCTCAAACCCCAGAAGTGATTTACTTGTGGCAGTGTGAGTACAATACTGCTTACAAACTCTAGAGGTCACCAACCACTGTAACTGATGCAAAATTGCCATCAGAAGAGCAAAAGATTATTGTGTAGTTTGTAAGCTTTCCTGGATCCTAAATACCAGTATCTTCTCATCTCTTGCCAAGAGTGTCTTCACCAGCTTTTGTGGAATCTTCCTATCCATCATTTCTTGGCTGTTAGTAGTACCTCCGTTGAGAAAAACACTCCACATTTGCTGTCTTTGTTTCTGACTCAGTACCACACTCTCAACAAAAGTTCTCCTTTGTGCATGATCCCAGTCTCATCTTCACATACTCATTTTCCTTTAGATGTTGCCTAGGATATATAATTCAACTGATTGGCAATAATTCACTTAACATCACATTTCAACTATTGAGATCTCAGCTTTGGAGTTCTTTCTTTTTGCATCTTCATTGACCTTAACTTTTCTGAACTAGCTTTTTGCATGCCCTCTTCACTTAGGTCCACCCAACCTATGCATCTCTTTTCCTCCCCATATCCTTTACTCTGTTTCATGTCTCTGATCCTCACATTAAACACTTTAATCAGTCCTTATTCCTCAGGATTGCTACTTTTTTCACACTCACCTAGCTCATGCTCTTTCATCATCATCATTTAACATTTGTTATCCATGGTGGCATGGGTTGGATGGTTTGACCAGGGCTGGCAAACTGGAAGGCTACACCAGACTCCAGTCTGATTTGGCATGGTTTCCATAGTTGGAGGCCCTTCCTAACTCCAACCACTCTGAGAGTGTCTGGTGTTAGGATGAGACATTGACCTATAAATGTTTAAATTGAAACATTCATTGCATCAGTCTAGTTTGACTCATTGGATCAAAATGCTAAATTAAATTGCCTTTCTGTATTTAGTTATCCCTCTCAATGTTCTAAGTTCAAATCTTGCCATGATCAGCTGCACCTATCTCTGTTAATACAAATTTTATTCAGTTGTAATATTTCAATGAGAAGAAAGTATGGGTTAAGTTTCAGAAAACATTAGCATTAATGGTTTAGGATTTATGCTTATTTCAATCATAGTTCTCTATAGTGATAAATGCCTTTAATATCTCACTGTGAATATCATTTACTCACTTATTTCTATTAAAAAGCTTTCAATCAATTTAAAATATTCATTATTTATACACTCTCTGAGTGGTTGGCGTTAGGAAGGGCATCCAGCTGTAGAAACTCTGCCAAATCAGACTGGAGCCTGGTGTTGCCATCCGGTTTCACCAGTCCTCAGTCAAATCGTCCAACCCATGCTAGCATGGAAAGCGGACGTTAAACGATGATGATGATGATGATGATGATGAAGGTGGCAAGCTGACAATCATTTGTGTGTTGGTCAGAAAGCTTAGCAGTATTTCTTTTTGACTGAATTCTGTATCCAAATTTTTTTGAGGTTGACTTTGCCTTTCATCCTTTTGTTGTCAATAAAATTGCATCAGATGAATACTGGGGTTCATGTAATCAATTTGCTCTTTTCTCTAAAAGTGCCGAATTTATGCTGAAATATTTATTCATTATTTGTATTCATGATTTTGTTTTTAAATTCACAAATGTTATATTTCATCATTATTTCTAATTTCGTTGCCACTTAAAACAAAATGTTCATTGTTTTTTATAGGATGTGTGTATGGCTACCAATAATACAATAGTGTGCATCATTAGAGATTTGGTAGATAAGAAGAATCCAAGGAAGAAACGCAAATTTTACCTGCCAGCTTCTAAAAAGGTAGCAGATATGATCCAAGAGGTAGCAGATACTTGTGGCTACAATGCCAATACTATATCTATGAATTATGAAAAACCATCAGTATCTGGGTATTACGATGTAAAGGTATTGTTCTTTTTCCTTTTATCTCGTGTTCATTTTCCCCTTGTATTTTTCAAGAAATGAATTCTTGTAAAATATTTAAAAATTTAACCTTTTAGCATTTAAACCAGCCATATCTGGCCAAAATATTTGGTTTTATGTTTAAGCTGGCCTGATCCTGCCTCTCACACCCATCCTACAGTGTCAATGTAAGAATAAACAAACACATCATTGAAGTCTTGAAGTTATAATATAATACATGCTTAATTCAAAAGTATGAATAAATAAAACATTAGACTTGACAGAGAAATCTGAATGCTAAAGGGTTAATGTTAATAATGATTTTAAAAAAAAATTGTTTTTCTATTGTTTAGTAGTAACTTTAGGCCATTGTATATTGTTGTATGAATTATTTTTGCATTTTGCTGCTTTTCCTGCCATTACTTATTCAACCCTGAGCAATCTGATGCTGAAGAAAATTGAGATGCATGCAAAGAAACAACACAATGGTTACATATAGTTATATTTTACATGTAGTAATGTCTGAACTCTGGAATTTGTAGTTAGTGGTCCAGCATCATAGTCCTGCAGCCATTGTAGTGTGGTATAGTCTACTATTTTGTTGAGTTTTCCTCACAGACTGTTCAGCAATATTCAAGGCAGTAGTGGATAAGCCAACAAACGTCTTGATGGAATACAGTATATACTTTTATCTTACCAGCATTCTGAGTTCAAATCTTATTGAGCTCAGCATTACCTGTTCCTGTTAATAAACATTAATCAGTATGTTACATTGTTAGTGAAATTTACTTTATTTCAAGCAACTTTTGTATGTTATAGTACACAGGCAAATATTAAATGTATACTTATCAAGTTTCATGGTTGTGTGATAGAGATACTAAATTAGAAAAAAAAAATGTTTTATGCTTTTAGGTTTTAAATTGGTCGAATTAAATAATCTAAGAAGGATAGGTGTATGCATAACTTTAGGCACAGGGGTGGCTGTGTGGTGAGAAGTTTGCTTCCTAAACACATGGTTTCAGGTTCAGCCTCAGTATGTGGCACCTTGGCCAAGTGTCTTCTACTATAGCCCCAGGTCAATCAAAGCCTTGTGAGTGGATTTGGTAGACAGAAACTGAAAAAGAAGCTGGTCACATGTGTGTGTGTGTGTGAGACTGTCTCTTTGCCTTAACATTGCATGACAGTTGTGTCACTGTCGTGCAAGCAGTGTTCTTTGTTCCCAATCTTCTGAGACATGTCTGGTTGTGGGTAAACAAGTGAGGGTTGGCAACAAGAAGAGCATTTGGTCATTGAAAATCTGCTTCCTTAAATTCTTGTCCAACCCATGTTAGCATAGGAAAAATGGACGCCAAAATGATGATACTTGGGTAATGTATGTAGACATGAAATATTTGGGGTAACAAAAATGGTGTGTATCAAATGATTAGTTGTCATAGATTGATAAAAACTTGTCTCTATGCTCAGTAGCTATGAAGACAGTGTCATAAAGATAAAATTTGAATGTAAATAGTCAGCTTAAAGATTCATGTATGCATCATGCTTTGATAGATTTTCTCCTATACCAAATAAAACCTTCAAAAATGCCAGTTAACACATTTAAACTGGCCATATCCAGCCCAAACATTCTACATGTTTTATATTCAAACAGACCAGTTCTTGCCTCTCACACCTACCCTACAGTGTCATTCTCAAAAATTAACAAATCACATCATCAAAATTCCAAAGCTACAAGAGAAGGCATGATTAATTTAAAACAACATGGATTTAAACGATAATGTTGTAAATTACGCTTCATTCCTTACTGAGTAACCCCATGAATTTAGTCGATCATCATTATCATATAAAAATGCTTGTTGTAAATCGCTTGCAGGGTTCATTTTTATTTTGCTAATTTCGAAGTGTATTTATTATTATTATTTTCTTTTCGTGATTTTTAAAAAAATGTTTATCACTAGACTTGAAACTAGGTAGACTCTGGTGTACCTTTTTAATCATGAGTGCAATTAGAATCAGATGCTTAATGACAAACGTGTTAATGCACCAATTTTGAAGATAGAAATGTTATTCTTTAGTTATTGTCAAAGTTAATTTAAGATGAAGAAGTGCACATATATGCAGTCATGCTCATTTACTGGCTAACAGATTCAAGAACAATCAGTATACTCTCAGTAAGAAAGTTTCTGAATTAGACAATTCTTATTGGTTCTTTATTTTACCTTACCTCTCTCTAATCTGGAATTATTCACCCCAAGCTTATTCAGAGGTTTGAAACAAATAATGGATTTCTTTTCATTGATAAACTGTTGGTAAACTTTTAAAGTATTTTAACATTGTTAAAATACTGAATAGACATATCATTAAATCACTAAAGACAATTTTGTATTAGTTATATATTTCTGTGATCATGCAATTTTATAACCGAAGTTGTTAAAGCATAGTTATTCAGCTTTCTGTGATCTAATTCTTTGATGCATTCTTTTGAATTTTCTAATGACCAATTCTGAAAGGTTTCTAGTTTTACATTCAAAGTGTGTGTATGTGTTTGTGTGTGTGTATAATAAACTTGTACTTATGTGTAATAAACTCTTACATGTGTATTACACATTCATTTGTCTATGTTTAATGAGTACATACAACCTATGTCTTCATAGCATGGTTTTGCAATGTATTGCATATATATATTTTTTTTGTGCTGTGTTTCGTAGTTACGTAGCCATTGCAGTATTCTCAGTTTAGAGGTTAGTAGTACTTATTTACTGCTTGGCAGACCATGATGTGTACTATTCTGTCTTGCTGGAGGTTTTACAAGAGTGTTTGAGATGATAACCTTTAGGTTTAACCACCACAAATGAATTTTTAGCAGTGGATTAGTATAATTATCAAGTTCGTTTGTTGATCTACTGCCAGATTTTAGTGCTTATATTAATTAGCTAATTTTAAGAAATGTTCCCAAATTAAATTTTTAATGAATTCAGTTTTCTGAAATTAGAAACTTTAATTTAATTGTTGTAACATTCAAAGCCTTCCTGTATCATGATTTTTTTTATGATGTTACTGTGTATTTTAACCTACAGTTATCCTTGAAATTTGCTAACAGAAGTAAGAACCAAAATGCTAATTACTACTGGAAGGAGGCAATTACCTGCCAATTAAATTAGTGATTAGTGGTAGATCTCAATATAAGCTTGGTTGTATTGATGATTTTATACAATTAACTATGAATGGTAGTTTTTCTCACATTGAAAATTATTTTACTTCCAGCTTAATGAATGGTGTTTATTTAAAAAAAAAAACTTCTAACTCCTCTATATACTACTAGATTAGCCTTGTATGTACTGTATATTTATGTGTGTGTGTGTGTACGTATATATATTTCTCTTTTGTCAGTATATTTATATATGGTAAATGATTCTTTTCATTAGTTTTGAAGTTATATAAAAATATATAGCATTTTCCCCATGTTCTTGTATGGGTAGAAAAACTGATTTGACAATTGATGCCCTTTTTGATGTTAACCATATAATATAGTTATGAAGTAGGAGTAGAGGCTTGGTTTTTTAAAAAATTTTTATTTAACTCTTTTGTTGTTCTGGAAACTGAAGCAGATATTTATTAGCTTTACTTAGAAGCACAATACAATGGCTGCAGTAAGAGCCAAACTTTAAGCATTTTGGTCCATAGTCTTGTATTCTAACCTTACAGCTATATTGAACAGAATCAAGATAATGGCGGTAGTAGTGTCACAATGCTTTGTAGCTTTTGAAAACTGGCCTTTGTATGCAGGAAGATTTTAGGCTGGCAGCTAATGTTGCTTTGTCAGTGTAATGAATGAATTAGCAAAACTTTCTAGTTTCTAGGTAACTGAAAAGAAACCAGAACTTATATATTTTTTTTAGTTGGCTAGTTTGATGAAAAGGGAGTGTGACTCAACTTTTTAAAAGCTCTCTTATAAGTGCATATTTAAAAATAAATAGTTCTGGTTACGCATGGCATGGTCACTGAAAGTCAGCGCAATGTGTGTGTGTATGTGTGTGTGTATGGTGCTCCAGCATGACTGCTGCTGTAAGGCTGAAATGAATAAAAGAAATACCCTCTCTCTCTCTCTCCCTCCGTCTCTCTCTATATTATAGATGATGGACTCTCCCGTCAAAGACGACATATGAACATTCAGCTTTTGACAAACGACCTACACAAATAATTTGTTTATAGTGATCCTTCCATCAAATTGATGTTGCCTGAACAGGTGCATCAGGTGTTGAAGCAATCACAGAGCAATGCAAGATGAAGTGTTTTGCTCAAGAACATAATGCACCACCCATCCTAGGAATTTGAAACCATGATCTCATGATTGTGAGTGCAATGTGTGTGTGTGCATGAGTGGTCTTTATAAATCAGTGCCATTGATTTTGGAGAATAGAAATGTCTCTCAGTTTTGTGGTGTTACAGTTCAATTAAGTACTCTTGGTCAGAAGACAGTCTCTTGCCTGGTTTAACACCACCACATGACCCGTGAACTTTGGAAGTTTTTAATAAAGTTCAATCTATTGCAAACATTCAGACTGGGTCTCTGGTTTGAGAAAGGATGTCTTTCTCTCTTTCACTCTCCTACCAGTCTCAAATGTCTTGAAAGAGGCCCTCACTCTTGACTAAATTGTGAATTTTTGTTCAGCAGCTAGCAATAGTCTAGAAAACAGCTCACATAATGAAATACAGCCGCCGAGGAACCACTGTGTGATTGCTTAATCCTTGTAAATAATAGTCAGATCTTGTTTGTCATACTTCACCACCTTAAAAATAAGTCAAGCACACTTTAGATAATGTGGCCCTAGATATACCGTGTCTGAAAAGGGGGAAAATATCCACATTTTCTTTGGACATCAACCCGCAGAAGTTGTAACTAAACGTCACTTACATTGACCTCATTTAGGTGTGAGTCAGAAGGTCTAGGTCCTCTATCCTTTCTCTGAAGCAAAAACAATGTAAGTAGAATGGTTTTGAAGGAGCTTGAGCTAGTGGCTTGAGTTCCCTGTAAGTTATCTAGAACAACTTTATCTTTACAGTAGTTCACATACTTGTCATTATTTTTAGAACCTTCTATACTTGTCATTGGAGATACAATCTTCTTACACAATCTGATTAGCCAGTGTGTTTGCTATGAACCCAGCTCAATGACATTGGGAACGCAGATATATTAGCAATAAGCATGGTAGATACAGACCTAAGGACAGGTAGAAAGAGAAAAGAGTTTAGTAATAGTTTCACACTTGTTTCAAAACTTACAACAAATTGCAGACTTCCAAATGTTTGTGAATTTGGATTAAGAAACCAACTAAACATTGACATATTAAAGCTTCCTTGTGTATCAAAAACATTAATTTGAACAAATATTACTTTTTAGAGCTTACAAGTAATAGCATTTGATATTTATGGTTTTGTGCAACTTTTATGTATTTTTTGGTTTTTACAAGATCCTCTTTTTCCTTAAAATAAACCTATTTTGGCTTGTCTTCTATTTCCCCCACTTTTTTCTCACTTGTTTAATGTAATATGTAATGGCTCAAAGATGTAGGTGTTAGACTCCCGATTTATAATTGTAAATTCAGATTTGTCACATGTATTGGATTGTCTTCATAGCTTGCTTGCAGCCCAACCTGTGCTAGATATATATCTGTGCAGTGGCAAATCTGAAAAGAGAACTCTTGCAGCTTAAACCTTTTAACAAACCAATGTATCCAAATCAATGTGCTCCATTTTGAACCAAGAAATAGATGATTGTGTTAAATGTATAGGCCTATGTACACAGGCAAAATTAAAAAAACAAAGCTCTATCACAATGGAATTCATCCACTTTTGCATGCTTTATAAGTGTGTGTGTGTATGGGGATTTTTGAGTGTATATGTACAGAAAAATCAATATTCAGTTAAATAATTTATCAAGTTCTGAATTTGGAATTAGAATGGATTGTGATAGGCTTCAGAGCATTGATATAATAGCTGAAAAGTTGTTGGGAAGAAGTTCAATATTGTTGCAATGTAATCTCTTTCATTCTAAATTTCAAACTCACCTTCCTGTTCACATATTTTGTGAACCATTTTTGTGCATATGCAAGCATATGCGTGCACACACACACACACACACACACACACACACACACAC
>NC_068981.1:71736786-71741793 GCF_001194135.2 Octopus bimaculoides
ACACACACATTCTTTCTTGCACACAAACGCACATTCTTTTTTGCATGCACACACATACTCTCTCTCTCTCTTGTGCACACGTACTTTCCACTGTGTACATGTACACACTCTCTTGAGTACATGTACACACTCTCTTGAGTACATGTACACACTCTCTTGAGTATACGTACACATTCTGTTGTGCACACATACACACACTCTCTCTCTTGTGCACACATACACACACTCTCCCTCTTGTGCACACATACACACACTCTCTCCTGTGTACACATCACACTCTCTCAGCTGTGTACACGTACACACACTCTTTCCTGTGTACACGTACACACACTCTCTTGTGTATACATACACACTCTCTCTTGTGCACACATACACACTCTCTTGTGCACACACACTCTCTCTTTCTTGCACACACACACACATTCTCTCTCTCTCTCTTGCACATACATTCTCGCATGCATTCTCACAATCTCACTCTATCCCTCACAGACACACACACTCTGACTCTCTTACACATACATTGTCTCTCTTACACATACATTGTCTCTCTTACACATACATTGTCTCTCTTACACACACACACTCTCTCTCTCTTACACTCACACACGCACTCTCTCTTACACTCACATACGTACTCTCTCTCTTACACTCACACACACACTCTCTCTCTCTCTCGCACATACATTCTCGCATGCATTCTCACACTCTCACTCTATCCCTCACAGACACACACACTCTGACTCTCTTACACTCACATTGTCTCTCTTACACATACATTGTCTCTCTTACACACACACACTCTCTCTTACACACACTCTCTCTCTCTTACACTCACACACGTACTCTCTTACACTCACACACGCACTCTCTCTTACACTCACATACGTACTCTCTCTCTTACACTCACACACGCACTCTCTCTTACACTCACATACATACTCTCTCTTACACTCACACACTCTCTCTTACACTTATACACCCTCTCTCATATACTCACACACACCTTCTCTTACACGCACACACACTCTCTCTCTTACACTCACACACACACTCTCTCTTACACTCACACTCTCTCTTACACTCACACTCTATCTTACACTCACACTCTCTCTTACACTCACACTCTCTCTTACACTCACACTCTCTCTCTTACACTCATACACACTCTCTCTCACACTCATACACACTCTTTCTCTCACACTCACACACTCTTTCTCTCACACTCACACTTACACACTCTCTCACACTCACACTCTCTCTCTCTCTCTCTCTCTCTCTCTCTCTCTCTTACACTCACACACTCTCTCTCTCTTACACTCACACACTCACACACACAATCCTATAGCTGGTGTGATCTTCAGTTGCTTACTTGCAATTTAGTGCAATGGTTTTTGCTATTGTTTCAGCTGTTCATATACTAACCATTCTAAATCTATTAATTTTATTGGTTTAGTTTAATTTATAATGAGAATTAAAAAAACAAATCAAAAAGCAAAGTTTTGTACTTTATTTGTATAGAGAAGGGTAAAAAAGGGGAGCTTCCTGCTCATCATTCCTGTCATCATCATCACCATCATCATCATCCTTTAATGTCTGCTTTTCGTGAAGTCCATAGTGATATCTGTATTTGCTTTTTCTACTGTGCCATTCTTTTATTTGTTTCAGTCATTTGACTGTGACCATGCTGGAGCACCGCCTTTAGTCGAACAAATCAACTCCAGGACTTATTCTTTGCAAGCCTAGTACTTATTCTATTGGTCTCTTTTGCCGAACCACTAAGTTATGGGGACATAAACACACCAGCATCGGTTGTCAAGCGATGGTGGGGAATACGCATGCACACACACAAACACACACACATATATATGACAGGCTTCTTTCAGTTTCCATCCATCAAATCCACTCACAAGGCTTTGGTTCGCCTGAAGCTATAGTAGAAGACACTTGCTCAAGGTACCACACAGTGAAACTGAACCTAGAACCATGTGGTTGGTAAGCAAGCTATTTACCACACAGCCACACCTGTGCCATTGGTTATTTTGTGCAATTAGTTCTTTTATGGTATGGGTGATTGCTAATTTATCACGCAAAGAAAACTATTTGCCTATTATTAGGCTGGAATCTTTTATCTTTTACTTGTGTCAATCATTGGGCTATGGCCATGCTGCCTTGAAGGGTTGAACTGAACAAATTGAACCCCAGTACTTATTCTTTTTTTTTTATATTCTATCAATCTCTTTTTGCTGAGCTGCTAAAGACATAAACGAAACAACACTGGTTGTCAAGTGGTGGTGGGGGCAGACACACACACACACACATAATGTGTATAAGTGTGTGTGTGTGTGCATGTATATATATATATATATATATATATATATATACTACACTCTCGGATGGGTTGGCGTTAGGAAAGGCATTGAGCTGTATAAACTTTGCCAGATCAGATTGGAGCCTTGTGCAGCCTTCTGGCTTGCCAGCCCTCAGTCAAACCATCCAACCCATGCTAGCATGGAAAGTGGACGTTAAATGACAACGATGATGTTGATGATGATGATACATACATAAACATACATCATCATCATTAAAATCTGTTATCCATGCTGGCATGGGTTGGATGGTTTGACCAGAGCTGGCAAGCTCACGAGCTGCACCAGGTACCAGTCTGATTTGGCATGGTTTCTACAGATGGATGCCCTTCCTAATGCCAGCCACTTTACAGTGTGTGCTGGGTGCTTTTATGTGGCATCGCATGGGTACTTTTATGTGGCACTGCCATGAGTGGAACTCGTATAGGACTCTTGTTGGTCAATCCTCTCCATCAGTGGGACTGGACTTAGCACATCTACTGTAGAACATGGGTAGTCTTGAGTACAGCATGGCACCAGGCATCCTCATCCTTTGTCATCTTGCCTGAAACATTCAGCATCCTGAGGTTATTCTTCAGTACTTTTCCCTATGTCTTCCTGGGTCTCCCACTTTTACATGTTCCATCTACTTTGAGAGATCAACACTTTATGAAGCTGTCGACATCCATCTGCATCAAATGACCAAATTAACACAGTCTTCTCTCTTGCACACAGCGTCTAATTCCTCTTATGCCTAACTTCTCTCCCAATACACTAGCACTCTGTTGAACATGAACACTTACATTACAAATCAGTAGAGCGTACTAGCCTCATTCTTCTTTAACATTTGCATGTCCTCTGCATTCAGGTCCCACAGCTCACTATCATATAGAATTGATGTCTATATACATGTATCATACAATCTTTCTGTTGCTTGAAGAGAGAAACGTTTTGTAGCCAATAGAGGTAAAAGCTCTCTGAATTTCCTCCATCCAATTCTTATTCTAGCTATCACTCTCTCTCTCTGTGCAACCTCCCCCATTACTAATTTGGTTCCCTAGGTAGCAGAAATTATCTATTACCTCTAATGAGCCACCAGGGCATTTGAGAGAATCAATTTCCCGAGTTTCTATAGTTTTTATGGATCCTGTGCATCTTCCACATACAAACACTACCTTCTCTGATAGTCCTCCTATTAATCCACTGTACCTCTTGTGTGTCCATAGCTTACACTGTGTATGCCATATGGAGTTCCTGCCTACATCTTTCGTACAAATCGAACAGGGCCACCTACTTGAGTTGGGTAGTGTCCTGTCTGCTTTCTTGCTTACTAGGACCTTAGTCTTGCTATATATACATACGTGTGTGTGTGTCTATATATATATATATATATATATATATATACATATATATATATATATATATATATATACACACACACACATATATGTGTGTGGTGTAACATCTATTTGCATTATTTACTTTAAATTACATTTTTCCTTATTTATTTCAGGGAGTTTTGGATAAGAATAGTACCCAGACTTTGGGAAGTCTTTATAACGAGGATCTCTGTAATGATGACTTTTGCAATGATGACATTCAGATTCTTAATTTTACCATCTATAAATCTGAAAAGCAAACAGCCATGCAGGCGACAGTAAGTTGATTTCATTTTATTTTTGTCTGTTTTAATATTAAAAATGTTAGTGGCATGAATTAAAAAAAAAAAAATTGTTAAAATTTTATAGATTTACAATTGGATACTCATTACCTCTTATTGTTTTAAGTCTGAAGTCTTTTTCTTAGTTTTTGCTTAGATAGACTTATTCAGTGTAATTTAGATTTCTCAGTATGAAACCGATTAACTCAAACTGAGTGTGGAAAAGAAAAAAAAGTTTTGAGTTTCAGGTTAAAATTTTATTTTACTGTCTAAATCATTCATTTTATAAGTAGATTTCACATTCATACCATGCTTTTCTTTTGTCTTATATCACGCATTTTCTAAAACAGTGTTGTTGGTTGTAGGCTTACAACTGGCTAATCAGTGGTTGAGTGTATTTCTGATAGTGAGGGTGAGAAGGGCATGTCTGTACAACTATGATGATTAAATACTTCAAGGTATTTTTGTTGCACCGGTTTATTGTCACTTTTCTTATATATATATATATAACCATCTGTGTAGCATCTCTTATATTCCTTCCCATGACTTTCATCTCTTATGTTCCTGCTGTAAGGCTTCACTTCCACACACGCCAGCTTAATTTAATTTGTCCTTAATCGAAAGACACCTGTTGTTAATGTCCTGTTGTTTGTATTTGTAATTCTGTACCATTTCTCCGTTTTTCTTTTTGTCCTTGTTTTCTTATACATTCGCTTGCTTTCTTCCAAAGAATCTAGTGCTCTTAGCTTAGATTTTCTTGGGGCTGGCCAGATTGGAGCAGTCTTGAGTGTAACTGGCCAGAACTGCGATGACGATCTGGTACTCGATTGACGAAAGAAAGCTCTGAATGACCCGTCCTTGTTTTTCCCTGTCCTTTTTTTGTATTTTCTAACTGTCTGGATGTTTTGTTGTCACCTGTATGTTCTTGTTCCATTTTTTGTTTTGTTTTTTTCTATATCTACATATAGTGGCATATGTACACTTTTGGTCTCCTGTATGTAT
>NC_068981.1:71741899-71748441 GCF_001194135.2 Octopus bimaculoides
ATATATATATATATATATACATACACACATACACACTCACATACATGACATGCTTTTTCGAATTTTTGTCTACAAAATTTCTCTCAAAACAACAGAATTTGAGGCCCTTATGAAAAATACTGGCCCAAACTACTGCACTGGAATTAAACTCAGAACTGTGCACTTGCAAACCGAAGATCTTAACTACAGAGCCATACCTGTGTCCATTTTTGCACAACTTATTTTCTAAGAGATATTTACCTTTTTTTTTTTTTTTTTACATCTGTTTTCATGGACATCAAAACTGAAATTAAGTAAGTAATGTTAATAAAATATATTCTAAGTGCTGCTATACTTTAAGGTGATATTATTGTGGTGTTACTACTTATTTATTTATTTCAATGACCAATTTTTGATTTCATCCATTCCATCATTATATTCGTTAAATATAATGAGTTGTTGATGAATTGATTAAAGTACCAAATTCATGCCTGGTAAATAAAATCCAGTGAAATGTACAGGTTTGTTTATGAAGGCACAGTACTTAGCTTAACCCGTTTGACTGAAAAATACTTACTCTTTCAAATAATGTAACTTTAGACTTTTTTCTCACTTCAGCAAAGAAAACTTTATAAAATATATGTAACAGTTGTGATCAACGTAGATATTAGGCAGTTAATTGTTCCAGATTTGTTTGATACTAAACTTGTATCCAGTTAATGAGTTCATTTACAATTTCTGTTGGCAACTAGTTGATGTTAAACAACTTTGGCTATTGTGTAAAACTTGATCGGTTACTTCTCTATTTTTAGTATTGTTATGTTGTTTTGTATAACTGACTAGTTTAGGATTTGTCGAGAATCATTAATTCTAAGCAGTGAAGTTTTTCTTTTTTTTCTTTTACTATTTTCTATTTCTCTAGACTGAAGGTTGTTCTAATATATCATTAATCATCCAAAAACAAGAAACTTCTGATGTACCAACCAGTCATGGATGTGAAACCCAGGATCATGTTGGTTCTGAAGTATCACCAAATTACAGTTGTGAAGTTAAAGAGGAAATACAAGCCAGCTCTATAGACCACGGTTACTATTTGAGTCATCACAAATCAGAAACTGGTGAGCTATGCCGCATCAAAACGTATTGGGTTTTCTTTTAAATATGTGCTACTTGATGATAATTAAAAAAAAAAAGTTCTGAAGAGTAGACACTGTTTTAGTTGGATTAGAAGTAGTGAATCATGACTTGTAACATACGTAGTGATTTGGAATTTTCAAGTTGATCTAACAAGTGGAGCTTGACATGGTTCTATCTTGAAATAATGTTTGCATTTAGTTTTGTTTCAAATGGGGACCTTTTGGTTTTGTTTCATTATTTTCAAAAGGTAATGTGAATGTTTTAGTCTGATTACAACAGGTGGATACTTGAGTTTGATTACTACTGTAGAAATTGATTAAAACCAAAAAATCTGAGTAGATGAAACCATCTCATTTTTTGTGCCACTAAAATTGGTGGACTGGGTGGGATTTGATGATAAAACTTTTAATCCTGATGATTATTATTGAAGCTGATCCATAGGAAAGAAATTTGTGTGTTGCACTTTGTCATAAACTTTGCTAGTATTGATTTCTAACTTTGGCACAGATTTCACTGTTTGGAGAAGGGTACAGATTGATCACTAGTAATGATTGGTACTTCAACACTGCAAAGATGAAAGGCAAAACTGAATTCAATGGGATTTGAATTCAGAACATTAAGTGCGGAAACTAAGTGCTGTAAGGTGTATTGCCAGACATCTTACAACCAGTCCATCACCTTTTATAAACTTTACTTATATTGAATGCAATCATCTTGATTTTACTATGTAACTAACCACATCATAAAGGGATTGAATTTAAAGAACCCTTATAGATGGTGTAAATTTTTTCCATTTGAGAAGGGGCAGACTATGAAAGGATTTCAAATATTCTTTTCTACTGTAGGCACAAGGCCTGAAATTTTGGGGAAGGAGCCAGTCAATTAGATCGATTCTAGTATGCAGCTGATACTTAAATTATTGACCCTGAAAGGGTGAAAGGCAAAGTCGACCTGGGAATTTGAACACAGAACGTAAAGACAGATGAAATATTGCTAAGCATTTTGCCCGGTGTGCTAATGTTTCTGCTAGCTCGCTGCCTTAAAAGGATTTCAAATATTGATAAAAGATGGAAGTTGATATTTAGGTTTTAAAAGCTATATCCTGTTGTGTAGTAATGTATTTCTTGGTAAACCATTGTATAGGGCAGAATGTCATTCTGTGGATATCTAAAGGGATGTGAATAGATATAGCCCATAATGTTATAGACATATCTTCATTGTTATTTCAGTATAAAGATAGTCATATTTGATATAAAATGTTTAAAATAGTGATTTAAAACCTTTATAGATTTTAAATTAGCATTAAATTCACATTTATTGATATTTATTGATATTTTCTTTTTAGTATGGTTTAATGACAAATTCCTGATTTTATCTGTGTGGAATTTATTACTGTTTATATTTGCAAGTTTGTTGGATAAAGGATGTATAAAATATAAGTTAGAAATGAGAACTACAACAGACTGTTGATAGGAATTACATGCATTTTATGTATACTAGCATATAGGACATAGTGTCAGTATGATTTAATAAGATACTGCATTAAATTTTAACAAAATACTTCATTAAAAATAATTTTCTTTTTTCTTTAGACATCATTATATTGTTGAGACTAAACATTAAGTTTTGTCACTTATCTCTTTTATTCTAACAGATAAAATGGTTTCTTGTACTTTTTATCTTGATCTTCAGTAACCATTATTTGAGATTTTGAGTTGTGAATTTTATAAACTGAATTAAACTGTTTAATTGACTAACTTGATGTGTTTTAGGTCTTTGTTTACATTCTTACATTTGGTGCATGTTATTATTTTCTAGGGTTTGTTGGTCTTGTAAACCAAGCTATGACCTGTTACCTTAATAGCCTGTTGCAGACTTTATTCATGACTCCAGAATTTAGAAATGCCCTGTACAGGTATCAGCTCTTTTAGTCATTTGATACTCTTTGTTCTACAAGCTTATGTTTACTAATTTATGTATTAACAGTGTTTTGTGTATCTCTGGATCTATTATGTTCTAAGCATATAAATAAATGACATTTTTTTTTTTAAATACCAGATGGGAATTTACTGGCAGCAAAGAAGAAGCTGTAAAGAGTATTCCCTATCAGCTTCAGAAACTATTTTTGACTTTACAGGTGAGTTTGTTATTATTGCTTAGTTTTTAATTTATTTTAGATTTATTTATTTAAAAAATTCACTTTTAGTTTATTGCTCATTGACAAATATGACCTACTGCTAATTACTCTTATTGTATTACTGCTGTTGTAATTCATCTAGGTTTGAGAGTTTGTTCTTGGTATGTTTCTGAAACATTTGTTCAAAATAACATTTTTCCACTTAGGTAGGCATGGCTGTGTGGTTAAGGAGGTTGCTTCGCAACCATATGGTTTTAGGTTCAGTCCTATTGCCCGACACTTACAGTGCAGACCTGTGGAATAAAGAAAACCCTTTATTTGTAAAACAGTAAAGATAACAACAGGAGAGGCATCTAGCTGTAAAATCCCTCCTCAAATAAGTCCTCATTTAACCTATGTCAACATAGAAAAATGGATGTTTGATAAAAGAGAAAATGAATATTTTTCATCCTTACATTTTCAACAAATGATCTCCTAAATCATACATCTTAATTACTCAGTATTTATGCAGTATTTGTAGACATGTTTCGGTGCTGGATGCCATTTCAGATACTAACAACTAAATTTTAATTTTATTAATCAAAACTCACATAAAAGGCAATCACAATTTTTTGTAACATATTTTAAGGTTGGACTTTATTTCAATAAAATTGCTTTTGAAAAATCTTTCGATCTCAAAAGTAGTAACTATCAATCAATCATTATTATCATCATCATTTTAATGTTTGTTTCCTATGTGTGCATGGGTCAGGTGAGATATGTTGAAGCAGCCCTTCCTCTTAACTGCTTTCAAGTAATATAGTATTCCCCCTCTAGTCTGGACATACTTTCCTGGAAAATTGCAAGCTAACCCCTCTGCCTGTTTGGTGGTGATGTTTGTTTACAATTCATGCATGATGTCAAAACAAGGCAACAGGAAAACACACACACGCAGAGCTTCTTTCAGTTTCCCTTTACCAAATCTACTCAAAGGCTTTGGTTGGCTTGGGGCTATAGTAAAAGATCCTATAATAAGGTGCCATGCATTAGGACTGAACTTAAAACCACATGGTTGTAAAGTGAACTTCTCAACCTCACAGCCTTTCCTGCACCTTTTAAGTGTAAATAATAGAGAAATCTAGTTTACTTATTTGACTTTAAACTGGATATAATGTGAAAATTGCTAATTTTACTGGCTTATAGTGAAAATCATTTAAAAATTCTGTGTAGTTTGTTTTATATATCATTCAGTGTTGTATTTACTAATATGAATGTTTTTCTGTTACCCTTGCAGACTAGTTGTAAAAGAGCCATTGAAACCACTGATTTGACTCTCAGTTTTGGTTGGGATAGCAGTGAAGGTATTAAATCATATAACATATTTTTCTTGTTGGATTTAAAATAAAAATAGACATTTTAATGTGCAATTTCTGAGCTCTGTAACTTCATAGGTTATATTGATAACAGATATAGTATTTTGTAACTTTATATCTGAGTTGGAATATTTTATACGAAAGATTTTTCTTTTTTCTTTTCATTATCTATCCTGTTTGGTTTTATTAGTGTGGCATCAGCATGACGTGCAAGAATTATGTCGGGTGATGTTTGATGCTCTTGAGCAGAATTGGAAACAGACTGACCAAGCACATCTAATTAACCACTTATACCAAGGCAAACTGAAAGATTATGTCAAATGTCTACAGGTAGATAACTTCACATTCTCCTTTCTCTTTTTTTTGTTTTTGTGGAATGAAGTAGGGGTGAATGTGTGGGGAGGGTGGGTAAAAAAAAATGAAATTTATTCTAATAAATAAGTAGTACACAACTTTAATGTAGTGTTATTGATAGTTCTCACTTATCTAGCTCTGGATGCAGTGTTACCTGTCAGTCTACTCAAAGTCTTTCTACATTCACTTATGTACCCAATACATTGCAATATAGCTTGTTGTGTATATATATCATCGTTCGTTTAACGTCCGCTTTCCATGCTAGCATGGGTTGGACGATTTGACTGAGGACTGGTGAAACCGGATGGCAACACCAGGCTCCAGTCTGATTTGGCAGAGTTTCTACAGCTGGATGCCCTTCCTAACGCCAACCACTCAGAGAGTGTAGTGGGTGCTTTTACATGTCACCCGCACGAAAACGGCCACGCTCGAAATGGTGTCTTTTATGTGCCACCCGCACAAGCCAGTCCAGGGGCACTGGCAACGATCTCGCTCGAAAATCCTACAGGAGCCAGTCAGGCGGTACTGGCAACGGCCACGCTCAAAATGGTGCATCTCATGTGCCAACCGCACAAGAACCAGTCCAGGGGCACTGGCAACGATCTTACTTGGCTTGCCGGGTCTTCTCACGCACAGCCCATTTCCAAAGGTCTCGGTCCGTAGTCATCGCCTCGGTGAGGCCCAATGTACGAAGGTCTTGCCTCACCACCTCAGCCCAGGTCTTCCTGGAAATGACTTTAACCATATTTTATAGAAAAAGGAGAACATTTCTTTTTAGTTTATGTTTATGTTGCATGTTTGACAAGTTGTTTTGGTCATAAACAATTTATAGGCAGAATTTTTAATAAAAGAATTTGAGTAGATTGTATAAATATTCTGATTAAAAAATAAAATTTTCAATTTGAGTATCTGTTTTCTAAAACTATTGAAATACCTCCATGATATCACTAATACATATCAGTTAACCATTGTTATGTTTTTATTTATTTATTTTTTTAATTTCAAATATATTTCACAACTTAAATATTTTTAGAGTTAATCTGTTAACTAATGAAGTGTATTTCTGTTGTAGTGCTCTCATGAGAGTGCTCGAATAGATGCTTATCTGGATATACCACTTGTTATTCGCCCATTTGGTGGCAGTCAGGTGTATGGCAGTGTGGTGAGTATTTTCTTCTTTCATGTATCTCCTTCAATGTTTTCTTGGTCAGGTGTGTTTGAAATAAATTTGTGCATCTCTGAATTACTCTTTCCTTACCAAATGTTTTCTCTGGAACTGGGTTGAGTATCTATTTCCTTAGATAGGTTTTTGTATGTAAAACTCAGTCTAAAATTCTTCAAATGATGTTTATCAAATTATTGCACTGCGCCTTCCTGGCACTTGTGCCGGTGGCACGTGAGAAGTCATTCGAGCGAGATCGTTGCCAGTGTCGCTGGACTGGCTCCTGTGCAGGTGGCACATAACATACACCATTTTGAACGTGGCCGTTGCCAGTACCACCTGACTGGCCTTCATGCCGGTGGCACGTAAAAACACCCACTACACTCTTGGAGTGGTTGGCATTAGGAAGGGCATCCAGCTG
>NC_068981.1:71748451-71751201 GCF_001194135.2 Octopus bimaculoides
AAACACCCACTACACTCTTGGAGTGGTTGGCATTAGGAAGGGCATCCAGCTGTAGAAACTCTGCCAATTCAGAATGGAGCCTGGTGTAGCCATCTGGTTCACCAGTCCTCAGTCAAATCGTCCAACCCATGCTAGCATGGAAAGCGGGCGTTAAACGATGATGATGATGATGATTACAGAGAAATCAGTACAATGACCTGATAACTATGATCCCATCAAACTTCCTTTATATATAATAATGTTATTATGAGGCTTCCTGACTTTTGCTGCTGCTAAATTCCTTACTACCCTCATGTTGTCTTTCAAGACTTTTGAATCAGGCAATTTTAAATTTTTTTTGTCAAATGCATAAGTTTCTATGTGTATTTAGCATTAAAATAGTGGGATTGTTTCAAGAACAAACATGTAAAGAGAGTGAAGGACTGAACATTGTCGAGCACTTATAGAACTTCTCCTTTACCATTTATCTAAGTAGGCCTATATAAGATAGTTATTTGTATTCACAATTGTTGCCTGCCTCCTCTCCCTTCACCCACTCCCTATTTCTTACTTCTCTGTATACGCTTGCAAACCCCTACCCATCCATGCTCCTTGTTTCTCGGTTCCCATTCACTTCTACTTGTACTATTAGGGGCCACTCAGACACCTCATCATCATAATTTTATCTTTTCAGTTCCACCCAATCAGTCTCACTCTCTCTTCTAAATGTGACTAGCCATATAACTCCTCTACATCTAGAAACCCACTCTACTCCCTGCTCTCATAATTGAGTTCCTGCATCTCTTAGCATAAAGCCCCCACTCTGAGTTCATAGTCTTGCAAGCTACGTTGTGACTCACTTGTGCTAGAGGCATGAAGAGAGCACCTAATACATACTGGATGGTGATTGTCATTGGAAAGAGGATCCAGTCATAAAAAACTCAAATCAGACATTAGAGCATGATGCAGTCCTTCAACCCATTGGATCCTCTTGAACTGTCCAACCCATGCCAGCATGGAACACGAATGTTAAACGATGATATATCATTTAATATTCATGTATGTATGTGTGTATATATATGTATTTCAAAAATTTAACAAAAACACAACAAATGGAAAATTTTACAAAAACATAACACAGAAAATTTGTAGCTAATTTCTCATCAGTCAACATCCAAAAGGTCCTTACAATTTCATGCCTTTAGTGTTGATATTGTTTACTATTGGTGGTGTCAGTAGCTTTTTGCCACTGACACTACCAAGTGTCAGTATTCCCACTGACATATTGGGAATAGCTAACGAACATGCAGGACAATGTCGGAAACAAACACAACAACATAAAATATACATATACAACAAAAAAAAAAGCTGTGTGGCCACAAGACTCATAGATATGGGGTAATGCAAAGTAAAATGAAAATGTCCTGTAGGACTGGAGACAAAAGAAGGACATATATATAGTTGAGTCTGTACACTAGTAGAAAAGTTCTACTCCATTGGTAAAAAAATTTACGAAAAGGTTGGGTATCTGAATTTTTGATAAAAGGCAATCTGGTGAGCTCTCATAGTAATTCTTGTGAGAGTTTGATCACATCCTTGTAAATTGGAAGTTTGATTGTTAAAATGGTAGCTGTTTTGTGTGGTAACATCTAGGTTGTTGGTAGAAGCTGTATCTGAGTTGATGATTTCATAGCTGGACAGTTAATGGACTGCAGATTTTTCTGTCAGATGTAATACTTGTTCATTCACATTGTTTTAAATTAATTTTGCATCATCTTGTGGCTTCAAAATTTTGATGTAATTGTTTATTTTTAGAATGACATTATAAGGTAGGTGTGAGAAGCCAGACCTGGCTGGTTTGAGCATAAAAGATAAAAAATATTTTGACCAGATATGGCCAGTTTAAATGCTAAAGTGTTAATACTATGTCTGTTGTTTGCTCTGAAGACAACCAGGAAATGGTGACTACAAGTCTTGGCTGTGTCAGCTGGTATACTGTGACTTGATACCATGTCTCTCAGTTGTCGACTGGCTTTGCCATTCTAGCTTGGGCTGAATGTCTGACAGTTAACCATTCCAGTTTGGTAGCCCCACCACTTACTCTTAGTATCAAAGTTGCCCATTAATATAGCATTGGTCTAAATTGCTGATCTGTCCAATAGTCATGAGAAATTGGTTTATTAACTGGTTGGTTTGAAATTTGATGATGATGGCATGTCTGTTACCACTAGTTTGTTTGAATTGGGGAACAGGCTTTGCGCCAGTTGATTGACTCAAAAAGTGATGATGTAGGCATGTAGTAACGCCGTGCGCATGCGTAGTCTCACGCATGCATGGAATTCAACATCCAAGCGTTCCCGCTTCATTCTTTCTCTTTCTCGACTGGCCGGCGATTGAGCATGGACGTGTCTAGCCTTCTCTCTATCTTTCGAACTCACGCCAGACAGCTCACATCTACATTCCGGCGTCTCAGCAACCATGTTCTCACACACAGAAGGCGTCTCAACAACCAAGAGTAAAGCTGTCTATTTACCTCCTTAAATAAATATTGTTGTGTTGATAGTTTGGAGTTCTGCGTTCCGTTCATTCTAATTTAATATAGGAAAGTAGGTGCACACCTAATGGTGTGTAACCACTATTCCTATAGTGGTGACCCTCCGACGTGATTCAAACACGCAGCCCGCTGAGCTATTTAACGTATTCCTATAACTGGTGACCCCGAGTACGAACAACTGCAGCCACGAAATCTGAACTAACCAGCATCATCATCG
>NC_068981.1:71751740-71782876 GCF_001194135.2 Octopus bimaculoides
GACGCTCAACTACAGCTCTGCCAACTGACCACAACTTCCTGAGTACAGACATTCAACTTGTGTAACTCTTATACGAACTGGATTTTTTCTCTACAGACACTTTTACTATGTTCTGTGTTTTTTTTCTCTCTCACACACACACTTGTGCACTCATATATTTTCTTTCCTTTCAGAAACATTGCATGCATGTATCTCACAAGTGTACATTCATTTCTTTGATTTTTCTTTGTGTGTGTTTGTGCCACATCTTGTGGGTGGTTTTCAGTGGCCATCCTGCCTCAGGCGTTCCTCCAAAAATTATATTATCGTGCGTTCCACACTGGCAAGGGGAGCCCTGTAGTAACGCCGTGCGCATGCGTAGACTCACGCATGCGTGGAATTCAACATCTAAGCGTTCCCGCTATTTTCTCTCTCTTTCTCGCCTGGCCGGCATGGAGCATGGACGTGTCAAGCTGTCTCCCTCCATCTTTCGAACTCACGCCAGACAGCTCACATTTACATTCCGACGTCTCAGCAACCATGCTCTCACACACAGAAGGCGTCTCAACAACCAAGATTAAAGCTGCATATTTTCCACCATGAATAAATATTGTTGTGTTGATAGTTTGGAGTTCTGCGTTCCGTTCATTCTAATTTAATATAGGAAAGTAGGTGCACACCTAATGGTGTGTAGCCACTATTCCTATAGGCATATCTGTTGTTAAATGATTGCTGATAAAAGAAAACTGCCAATTTGTGGATCTATGTTTCATTTACTGGGATACTACAAGTATAGTAACGTGAGGGATTTGCTGTACCGGGAAATAATTTGTTTTGTCTTTTATAGTTCTTTCTTTTCATATTCTATTTATAGGAAGATGCTTTGGCAGCTTTTGTACAACCAGAGACATTGGCAGGATCTAATCAGTACTTCTGTGAGAAATGTGGCCGGAAGTGTGATGCTCACAAGGTAAAAAGTCTCATTGAGTTATGTTTTATTGTTTTCTTATAAAATACTATGGAGATCAATATTGTCATAATTTATTTTCTCTTTTTAGGGCCTCAAATTTGTTTCTTTCCCTTATCTGCTCACCTTGCAACTGAAACGGTTTGACTTTGACTGCAATACAATGCATCGGATTAAATTAAATCATCGGTAGGTATAGAAATCTTAGAAAAAAATTTGCTTCACCATTACATTTTGTAATTAGGTATTAAACCTTTTGCTTAGTTTATGATCAATATTAATCATAAAGTAAAGACAAACATAATATGTATAGGGGATGACAGTGGTGTAAAGTGTCAAGCCATCCAAATGAAAGGATCTTGTTGAAGATGATACTGAAACAGTTATGATGTCCAACCCATGCATGCAGAAAAGCAAATTGTGCTGGTTTCTTGCACCTTCTGTTTGTTCCCTCCACTTCTCAACTCCATTTTAAACTGCAGCTTGAATTCATAATTCGGCTTGGCCTCAAAAAGTTTTCTTTGTCATTTTCATATACTTGACTCATGTTAATTAAGCTAGTTAATTTGCTATGTTGTGCATCAATTGTCAGCAGCAAAATTGAAATACTGTGTACATGTATTCAACTCAAGAAAATTAACTTGTTTGCAAAAAAAAAAAAAAAAAGCCAAATTTGATGGAAAGTGCTGAAATCTTTTGGCTGATGACTATTTTTATCTTCAGTCTGTTCATCAATTAATTAATTATAATTATTTAATTCATAATTAGGTATGTTACCTCAATTGATTTATAATTAGGTATGTTAAGTTTCATGGAGAAGGCATGAGACAAGAGAAAATGCTGGAGTGTGTGATAGAGTGGGTTAATAAAATTATTTTGGCATGAAAATTTGGTGACTTGAAAAAAAAAAAAAAGAGTATAATGTCTATAACTATTGAATATGTCTTGTTTTTAACAGGATGACATTCCCTGAAGTCTTGGATATTAATCACATGATAGAAGAGGTTGACTGTAATCTTAGTCATTCTGAAGGGCCCTTAGTTGAGGATATTAGACATCAGGCCATCAAAACCATGGAAACTAATGAACACAGCCAATTGGGTGGAGATATGTCAGATGAAGGTTTGTGTGTTGTCTTCAATTTATATCAATTATAAAATGTGCTTTACTTAAATTAGAAAACAAAACCTGTATATATATTCCTTTTACTTTTTGAGATAACATGGTTTAGATTTGCATAGTTTATTTCTGACAAATTTGGAAAATATAAAAAGGCTTTATGAACTTTACAATATCATTTCTGTTGACTTGAATTTCTTTTGAAAAATGTACTGAAACTTACTTCCATTAATTAATTTTATCAAAGTAAATAATGAACTTAAGTTTTAAATTTCCTTTCAACCAGTTCTTCACACTTTACAATTCCAAACTCATCAGATATTATAAACATTTATCACTGTTGGTAATTTCCTGTTGGCTTCATGGAAATTCTTGCAAATTTGTTATGTCTTTACAAGTACTTTCTCTCATTGCTCATATTTCAGTGACTTAGTTTTATTTCTAACATCAAAAGAATTTCTTCTGGTGACTATAAACTCAAGTTACAATGCTGTCACTCATATTTGCAGTAACTAGAAGAATATTCTTGATTTATGGTTATGGACAGAATCCTCTCATTTAGCAACAGGTGATGAGATAAACAAGATTGATTTTTATGTTTTGTTTATTAGAATGCATATGCACACATTTTGTATATAATCTTCTCTTCAAAAACTGGAAACAAAAATTAATACTAATTACCTAAACTTATTCTATTCACCTGCTGTTTTCTGAGTGTCTCTGATCAGTCATCATTTATTACCAATAGTTTCTTTCTGCCTATATTTGTACTTTGAAGTATTTCTAAGATCTAATTCTAATGAGAAGCATCATCATCATCATCATCATCGTTTAACGTCCGCTTAAACGATGATGATGATGATGCTTCTCATTAGAATTAGATCTTAGAAATACTTCAAAGTACAAATATAGGCAGAAAGAAACTATTGGTAATAAATGATGACTGCAATAAAATTTTATTTGTTACACATATTCATACTTGCTTTATTTTTCTCAGAATGAATTACCTGTTTTATTTTTGAATAATGATCAGCAAAAGAAAACTTTCAGACAACATTTGCGTTAGAGTATATATTTTTTATTCATTAAGATCATATCTCTTGCAGCAGAGATTAATTAACTAATATAAATGAAGTAATTTGAAGATTCGTTATATTAATCTGTTGTTAATTAGCAAAATAAAGCTTAGTGTTGCAAGCCCATTTAAGGAAAGACAATGTCATTTTTCATTCATTTTTAAAAATTGATTTTTAGCTATTGATGAAGGGATAGAAATTGAAACCAGCACGACTGCCACCTTAACCAACAGTGAGTCCTCTAGTCTAAGCAGTGAGTCTGCCACTAATGACAGGAATAGTAAAGAATCTGATGCCAAGGTTTGTTGCTTTTAATTTTAAATAAATTTATTTGATATATTTAAAGAAGTTTTATCATCATCATCATCATTTAATATCCATTTGCCATTCAGGCATGGGTTGGACAGTGTAACAGGAGCTAGCAAGCCAAAGAGCTGTACCACATGCCAATTGTCTGTCTGTTGGCATGGTTTCAACAGCTAAATGCCCAGCACAGGTGCTTTTTGTATGGCACCAGCACCAGTACGGTTGCCAAGTAGCTTGCAAGATAGAGACCTCTCAGCTGAGTGAGGGAGTGGAGCTGATAGAAGTAGATGTGTGCTAGGTGAGAGGTATAACAGGGGGACAGAGATAATGTTCTTACTATAGAGGAGATACTTGGGTATCCCAGCAGGACAAAGGAGAAAAGTGGGAGAGAGTTAGAAGAGAAACAGATGTTGTTGGAGATGTACTGGAGTCTACCCACAGGGAACGGTGGTGGGGAGTGTAAGGAGGACAGAGGGGGATAGAGATGGATGTTCCATAAGACTGTGAAGAAATGTTTAGAGGTGGGGAAGACATGACTAGCAAGTGATGCTCTTCATACACACTTCACAGAGTGTACTGGGTTCTTTTATTTTTTTTTCATGGCATCAACACTAGTGAGGTTGTCTTGTAACTTGCAAGGTTAAAGATCACCGATGGTTGAAAGAGGGAAAGAGAAAGTGATGAGTTTAGATGAAGTGTGAGGAAAGTTAAAGTATGATGGGGTGAAACACACACACATACACATACCAAAGCTTAGTAAACCTCACATTAAAATATTATACACATATCTGGAACAGTGTCTTTACACCCAAGCAGTCTAGGTTTCATCAAAAAAGCCATGTTACTGAAAGGCACTGAATCATTTCTCACAGGTGCTTCAACCATGAGCTTGCTTGCTTGCTTACATACATACATACAATCATACATATGTGCATGCATGTATGTTGTTTTCTCTCTCTACCTTTTCTGTTACTATTACAAAGATATCTACTCGTTCAAACTAGCTATTTGCATTCTATCCATGTAAGCCACTCATCTGTCTTACCTTCTATGTTTTCTCTGCAGACAGTGACTTGACAGGTTCACTTTGAATGTTAATCACATCAGTCTCACTAATCTGAGAATGCTTGCTAATGTCCTGGGTGTTGATCTACCTAGCTTGAGGGTTAAGCAAACAGATTCTTGTTTTATCTTCAGAAAAAAATTGAGAGATGAATCCTATCTGATTTCTCAACACAATAAGAATCAATATATTCTTGAGATTGCTGTGCATTGATTTAGCTGTGGGTTTCTTTTTTAAACTTCATCGAAAAATTTTACAATTTATTAATTTGAGTAAAATGTAATATTTGTTTATTTACAATATCAACAAGATATAGACCATTTTAAAAATGTACAAAATCTTTCTTTGTAGGGACCATATGTTTATGAATTATTCTCCATTATGATACATTCTGGAAGTGCTGCTGGTGGCCATTATTATGCTTACATAAAGTAAGTTTCAAGGAGTTAAATGTCTCCGTATAATCTTCTTCCAAATATGATTAGCTTTTCATAGGACATGAATTCTGATGTTATATTAACCAGCTTTGAGAAAATAGATGAGTGTTGAAATACTTGTGGAAAAAAAAAATGTTCTTGTTAATGATAAGAAGTTTTATTATTTTCCAAAGACAACTGTAATTTGGATTTTGATCCTTGAAGTTTGAGTGAAGATCGTTTATAGCTTAAAATTTCATTGTTAAAATGTTGAGCTACTTTATAAAATTTCTTTCAAAATATTAATTCAGAAATGAAATAGGCTGAATTAAAAACAATTTCTTTTCTTTGAACATTGAATGTAATGAAAGTTTAATTGAATATTTATAACTTGAACACAAATCTTCATGACTTTCAGATCCTTTAAAGATGGCCAATGGTACAGTTTCAATGACCAGCATGTTTCGAAAGTAAGTTGCACCTAAACCATTTGTATATTTATGCATTTACATGACTGATTTTTAATTATTTTTATAATCATACTAAAGAGTATGGAATGCTATTGTCAAAACATGTCCATGGCAGTAACATTTGTGGATGTCACAGCATTTGACTCTATAAACTGGGCAGTCACATTAGTTATCCTGTGCTACTGTAGAGTACCTGCAAAAATTAACAATCAAAATTATCTATCACAGATGGAAAAGTAGCAGGTCAACTGTAGTTTAAGACTAGCTATCATGCAAGAACTGATACTATTTTTATTTACTCAGTGTTGTATTGTCTTAACCCTTTAGCATTGAGATTACTTGGCCGAATGTAATGCTTGTTTATTCACATTGTTTTGAATTAATCATGCATTATTTTGTAGCCTTGAGATTTTGATATTATTTATTTATGACATTGTAAGATAGGTTTGAGAGAGGCCAGATCTGGCAAAGCAGATTGAATATTTGGGCTGGATATAGTCAGTTTAACTACTAAAGCATTAAGTAAAGTTTGGTTGAAATACAGAATCAGAAACAGTGTTACCCTCTTAAAAGACTCACTAACATTAGCTGTTGGACACAATATGACTATTCAAGGCCTCAGAATTTAGTACAAGACATTAGTCATGAGCATTAGTGACTGATTGGATGAAAGTTAAACTGGATCACTTAGTGGTAAGAGAATAGAGTTGGATCAATATATGGTTTCAGATAGCATCTTCTGAAGAATATTTGTTATTCATCTGAAGAAAAATTACAACTTAATTTTGTTTTCCTCCTTAAACATGATAAGGTCTATTAAAAAAATGTTTAATTGAAAGAGATGGAAATGATTGAGAAAACACTGTAGTTTGTAGTCCTGAGGTTGATGATAAATAGTAGAAATTTAAAGCAAAAAAAAATTTTTACAAGAAAAAAAATATTTACAATCAATAAAAGTAAGTATCTAAATATTCAGTTCAAGTCGTATGACATCAGTAGTGCTTTACCATTAAACAAATGTTAAACTTCTCTGATTTGATAGCAAATCAAACATTTTTATTTATATTGAAGAAAATAGATTCACAGATTCTCTGTTTTTTAGCATTGAGAATTGGTAAATTTTTGACATATTTTGAAGTGGAAAATACTGAAATTGTATAATGGCTTTGACTTGCCAAAATGATTTATGTAGTTATGCCCCTTTCAAGTTCTGAGTTATCTTATGGGGAATCATCATTATCGTTTAATATTTGTTTTCTATGCTGGCATGGGTTGGATGGTTTGACAGGTGTTGCAAGGCTGGAAGCCTCATCAAGTTCCATTGTCTGTTTTGGCATAGTTTCTACAGTTGATGCCTTTCCTAATGCCAACCACTCTATAAAGTGTACTGGGTGCTTTTTACATGGCACCAGCACCAGTTCTTTTTACGCAGTACTGTCACCATTGCTTTTTATATGGCACTATCAACTGTGCTGTTTATGTGGTACCATCAACAGTGCTGTTTACATGGTACTGCTGCCAGTGCTTTTTACATGACACAAACACCAGTGCTTAAGTGTGGCCATGTTCCAGATTTTTTGTTTTAAAGATAATATGTAATTAAATTAATCTTCAGGTGTTTTTACATCAGTCCATATCAATAAAATACTGTTTTATATTAATGTTTTTTTTTGTTTTTGTTTTTTGTTTTAATACTTATGTATGTTTGCTTGGTTTATTTCTAACAGTTGCTTTAGAAACTTGGTAATTAGTTGGTCAGAAGTGTTGTGTTATCTTTATCATGGAAAATATAACCTGACAAGACTTCATATATATTTGTTAGTTGTTTTGCATCAAGGATCTTGTTGCTAAATTCTTTGTTCTTAGATATATTTTGTTGTTAAAGAATTAATTTATGAATATATATATATATATATAAATAATTCTGTTGGGTCTGGAGTGAGACATTACTTTCAAAGATTCCTTGATTAACTAGTTTTTTTTTTTTTAAAAGCCATTGGAGGATGATGATAGTTTTATTTTCATTGTAGATCACTTATGATGATATCCGGAAAACCTATGGAGGTTCAAATACAGGTCGTACTTACTATTCAGCTTCTTACACTAGGTAAATTACTTTTCAAATGTCTTCTGGTTTTCCTTTATTTTTTTTAAATGGTACTAAAACAATTCATATTAATTTCAAACTTTTGAAACTTAATATCAAATTCGATTATATACAAAAATATTAGGTCCATGTCTTGAAATAATACATTTGTAAACATATTTTATACTTAGATCTTAATATATTACATTAATTTTTTTAAGTACTGCAAATGTTTTTGGTGAATTATTCTATCATATACTTAAATTCAATATATTTTTTCCAGCTCTACCAATGCCTACATGTTAATGTACCGGCAAATCGATAAAGAAAGAAATGCAGGTAAATTGATGGAGTTTCTTTGAATTTATATCTAGAAATGTGGAACAAACATATTTTAGATATCTTTTACATCAGTTCAGTTTTTTCTTTATTTTGTTTTAATTCTCTGCAAGTGGAGTGCCCTTTTTTCATTTTAGTATTTTAAAAATGAATATTGCTTATTTTCTTAAGTTAAAAAAAAATATTTCCATTTTTTGGATAGTTCTCTAAATGAGATATTTTGAGCAGATATTCAATAGCTACATGTAGTCACTGACCAGGCAATTCTTTCTTGATTGCTCTGTTTTTTTTTTCCATCTTGGCCCATATTGTTTAACTAGATCAACTTCACATCATTGTGTAGGTCTTCTGAGAGGCTTTTTCAGATCTCTTGGATATTACTCAGCAATTACATAGGTCCACTTATTGTCTGTAATCTTTGCAATGTGTCTGACCCAGTGGAACTTATGCTTTTGGTATTCTGTAATCACATTGTTAACACCACTTCATTCTTAATTACCTCATTTTGAATATGCTCTTGGAATGATATTTCTTGCATAGGGATCTTACCATGACCCTTTGTGTTGTTGCCTGTGTCTTACTTGCATATAAGAGGCACAGATAGGATGGTGCTACTGAAAAACTAACCTGTAGAATCTTGTCCAGTTTTGCTTTGAGCACATCTTTTATTCCATCCTGCTCCCTATTCTTGAGATTTCAGTATCCATGTCTTGATGCATCTTCACTGTGTGTCCCAAGTAGACATACTCCTTTACCTCCTTGATTTCATTGCTTCCCACTTCTCTTTGGCTATGTGCTGTGTTTTTGGACTGTATATATTTCGTTTTCAAGTGGGTTTTTCTAGCTGCATGAAAGCTAGATGTTGTATCTTGCTTTAATATATCACTCCAAGCTGTTTATTAGATATTGCCCTTATCATTTACTCAAGTGCAATAAAATTTAGAAACATGGTATATGTATAATTAGTTGGTCAGAGGTGTTGTGCTATCTCTATCATGGAATATATAACCAGACATGACTTCAGAATCAAGAGTGCCAAATATTGGAGAGTTTTTCTTGCATAATCGCTAGTTGTTTTGTATAAGGAATCTTGTTGCTAAATTCCTTGTTCTTAGGTATAGTTTGTTTAAAATTATACATAACAGAACTTGATAGAAGTCTCATTTATCATCTTTTAATATCAGTCCAGCCCTTATCTAGTGTAAGCTCTATTAAATTATTGTTTTTGTTATCTTGCAGATTTTGTTTCTCCAGAAGATTTCCCACCACATATGAAAGCTCAATTAGAAGAGTTAAGATCAAGAGAAGAAAATGAAAGGAAGCAGCAAGAAATTGATAAATGTACTTGCAAGGTAAGGTGAAAGTAAAACAAATTGAATTTATTTTGGCTGAACAATTGAAAACATGTTTTGTATTTAATAGGTGCACATACCGCCTGACTGGCCTTCGTGCGGGTGACACATAAAAGCACCCACTTACACTCTCTGAGTGGTTGGCGTTAGGAAGAGCATCCAGCTGTAGAAACTCTGCCAAATCAGATTGGAGCTTGGTGTTGCCATCCGGTTTCATCAGTCCTCAGTCAAATCGTCCAACCCATGCTAGCATGGAAAGCGGACGTTAAATGATGATGATGATGATGATGATCATGTTGAAAAGTTCACTTTGTATTCAAATGGTTCTGGCTTTCATCTCACTCAATAGCTTCTTTGCTTATAGCCTTGGGTTAACCTATACCTTATGATTGGAATTTTATTAACAAAAACCATGCAGAATTGCATCTCTCTCTCTCTCATGTATGTTTCTGTGTGTGTGTGTGTGTGTGTGTGTGTGTGTGTCTGATTTACTTTATTCCAGTTTAAAATCAGTTATTGTTTGTTTTGTTCTGTAACTTAAGAGTTTGACAAATAGAGATTTATAAAACAAGTGTAAGACTGCAATATACTGGAGTTGGCATGATTGGCTACATCCATGAAGGCAATGCCCTACTAGTGTCTGAAAGGAAGGAAAGAATATATTGTTTATATGTAAACTACTCAGTAGGCAGATGGTGTTTATACATAGTCTCTACAATTAGTGCACATAAACAGATATTTAGACACCTCTTTATGCATTGATGATATTAATTGAATCCATAATAAAATAATAATTCGTTTTGATCAAGCTTTCATGTGCATTACAAAATGATATCTTTCTTCATGACTAGAAATATTTTTGTAGATTGTTTTATTGTTGCCTTTTTTGAATGTGAGTGAATTCTGTAATGCACCCTGAAGAATATTTACTTGTTTTGTTCTAGATAAAAGTCTTTTGTTACAAACCAGGCACTCAAGTGAAAATGGAAAATAAACTTGAGGTGCACAAGGATAAAACCTTACGAGAGACAACAGAAATTGCTTATAATGTAAGTTTTTTTTGAGTTTTGAGACCAATTTTTTCCATTTATCATTTATACTGATTGTAATATTTTGGAAGAAAGAATTATTGCTGGAAGGAGAACATTCTCTTAATTGTTATGTTTCCACTAACAGCTCCAGAAATGGTGAATTTTTTTTCTTCTTTTTTTGTCACTTTAGTATTTTGTTTTGACTCTTTGAAAACTGATTGTTGATATGGAGTCTTTCCTAAAAGTAGGCTGTATCTAAGGTGGTGAGCTGGCAGAAACATCAGCATGCTGGATGAAATGCTTAGCGGTATTTTGTCTGTCTTTACGTTCTGAGTTCAAATTCTGCTGAGGTTGACGTTGCCTTTCACCCTTTCGGGGTCGATAAATTAAGTACCAGTTGTATACTGGGGTGAATCTAATCGACTGCCCCTCCCTCCCCAACAATTTCGAGCCTTGTGCCGAGAGTAGAAAAGAATATACTCTGTATCTGAGGCAGTGAACTAGCAGAATCATTAGCACAGTAGGCAAAATGCTAAGCAGCATTTTGTCTGTCTTTACATTCTGAGTTCATATTCCACCAAAGTTGATTTCACTTATCTTCCTTTCAGGATTGATAAAATAGGTACGAGTTGAGCACTGGGGGTCGATGTAATCGACTTGCTCCCTCTCCTGAACTTGCTGACCTTGTGCTAAAATTTGAGGACAATATACTATATATCTGGATTTTAACAGTGTGTTTGAGATCCACATGTAAGGATATCTTTACATTTTATATGATTCATGTCAACTCTTTTGTAGTTGTTTCAGTTGAAGGATGTGGCTTCTCTGGACTGTTGTCGATTAGTCAAATATGATGACTATTGTGAGGCTCTAGAGAAATCATTTGAAAACGAAGAAAACAGCCCCATTGAAAAGCTACTGGGAGGAGTCAAGTCAACTTACACATTTGATCTACTATTAGAGATACGGCGCCCTGACCAAACATTTCAAGAGTATAAACCAGGTGGTAAGTAAAATTTTATAAATTTGAGATACATTTCGCAAATTTTAGATTGCTGAAGAAAAGGAAAATATTAATACGCCCAACAAGTTAATTATTTTTATTTATCCATCAATTTATACTTCAAGAAATATAAAAATCTCATGAGCTTCTACTTCTGAATTGGTTGATATGAGAATGAGATGTTTACCCTGTGTCTGGATTTAACACAAGCACCTAGCTATTTGGTGCATTTAGTGGGATCTACTAGGATTTAATTCAAACCAGTCTTTAGTTTGAGGTGACTCCATTTTCTCCCTTCTTCATACCAGGTTTGAAGATCCTGCAAAAGATCATCAGTACTGTACTTCCTCTTTAAGCCAAAAAGCAAATACAGAACAGAACATGTGCAAATGTACTACATGCATATATGTTTGGTGGTTAAGGTGCTTGTAAGATATTACACAAATGAATATCTGACATAGATATAGACTGATCATTGTAGTTCTTGCTGGTTTTGTACAGACCATGTTACATGTGTCATCAATGAATATTCTTCACCTATGTTAACATGGAAAAGGGATGTTGATGATGATGAAGGATAATGAATTGCATTATTTCAATTTTTATTTTTTATAAATCTGCTACTCTATTTGTCTCCTTAGGTGTGACAATAAAGGTTCATTTGGTAGATCTTGAATCTGAAATCATCCACTCACCAGTCACAGTGCGAGCTTGTAATAGCAATACAGTAGCTGAGTTCAAAGAACTTGTTGCAAAAGTAAGTAATCTTGATATTGTCACTTTTTTTAAAAATTGTATTTTGTATTATTAGCTAAAAAAAACATTGTATATGCAAGGATAAAATAATCGATTTTTTTGACATAACTTACTAAATTATCTATGAATATTAATGAAACGTGCTTATTAGGCAGTAAAACTCAAGGAAGATCCATATTAATTGGGATTTATAACCAAAGGAAGTCAAATAAAAAAACGAAAAAAAAAAAAACTTCACTTCATGAATCAAGTCAATATTATTATAAGAACATTAAAGTTTAAATACCCTTCTAATATGCTGAAAGGACTTTAAAATGCACTGGCATTTTTATGCTAATAGGCAAGCATTAAAATTATATTTACTTTTGCATTTTCACAGATGATACATAACTTTCTAAATTCCATTATCTTACCTCTGTTTTTGCTATCATTTAATCTATCATTTACTCACAATACTGTTACTTTATCATGCTTAAGCAAGTTCCTTATGTTTTTCCTAAATAAAAGTACTTGACCTCTCTAAAGCTTTATCAGTTCAATAGACATTATCGTCCAAGCTAGTTTTACATCATCTGGGTCTTATAACTGCCAATTATTATTGCTTTCTTCCCCACCACTTTCTCTCTACTTTCCATATTGCATTCTTTCTTACAGGCTTAATTTTCTTACTTTCTTGTCTCTCTACCGTTTCACATTTCCTTCTTTGATACTTTCATCACTTTCTCCTCTCTGAACTCCTCACCCTCTCCTCCATTTATTTCACTTTTCCTCAACTCTTACTACTCCTCTCCTTCCTAGCTCAACTTTTGCTATTTCTCCCTCTCCCTTGCTCAGCTTCTGCTAGTCCTCCTTTGCTTAGCTTCTACTGCTCCTCTCTCTTGCTCAACAATTATTCTTTCATTCTCTTGCTCAACAATTATTCTTTCTTTCTCTTGTGCTACTACTGCTTATCTCCTTCTCTTTTGGTCAACTGCTGGCTGTCTTTTGCTCTCTCTCTCTCTCTCTCCTGTTGATTGTCTTTCTCCCTAGCTCAACTACTGCTTCTCTCTCTCAACTTCTTTTTCTCTTTATTTTCTTTCCTTCCTCTTCTAACAGTCTTTGTATATTTGTTGTATGTCTTACTGTAATGTAACTATTCTTTTGTAGACATTAAATGTTCCTGTGACCCATATGCGCTGCTGTCTGGAACTTTACTCAGATCTTCGATTGCTTACCTCACCTGAAGAAACTCTGAAGTCAGAAAATTTTTTCCGTTGCAATAAAGTAATTTCTTGAAGATAATTTTAAATGCTGCCACTTTATAGTAATTTATTGTTACTGAACAATATAAATATCAACTTTTGATTTAATTAGTATGAAGATTTGTTCAAAATTTTCATGCTAATTAGATTTGTATGTAATTTAAATTCATCATCATCATCATTTAACATCTGTTTTCCATGCTGGCATGGGTTGGAAGGTTTGACTGGGGACTGGCAAGCCTGGAGGCCACACCAGGCTCCAATCTGATCTGGCAGTGTTTCTACAGCTGCATGCCCTTCCTAACGCCAACCACTCCAAGAGTGTAGTGGATACTTTTTATGTGTCACTGGCGTGGGAGCCAGTCTGGTGGCACTGGCATTGGTCTCATTCAGATGGTGCTTTTTACGTGCCACCAGCACAGGAGCCAGTCGGGGCAGTGGGGGCTGGCATCAACCATGTTCGGATGGTGCTTTTTACGTGTCACTGGCATGGGGAGCCAGTCAGGTAGCTCTGGCAACAACCTGCGCATGAATAGTGCTTATTGCATGCCACCAGCACTGTTATCAGCCACAACTGCAATTTCCATTTGATTTACTTGACTCAATAGGTCTCCTCAAGCACAGTATGTCGCCCAATGCTTCAAAGGTACTTTTTAAATGGCTGGTTATGCAACACTGGGGTTGGCTACAACTGTGATCTCACTTTCTTTGCCGGGTCTTCTCAATCACAGCATATCTCCAGAGGTCTTAGTCTTTTGTCATTGCCTCTGTGAAGCCCAATGTTCAAATGTCATGCTTCACCACTTCATCCCATGTCTTCCTAGGTCTCTTTCTTCCATGGATTCCTTCCACTTTTAGGGAGTTACACTTCTTCACACAGCTCTCCTCATCCATACGTAGCACATGACCATACCAGCACAGTCGTCTTTCTTGCACACCACATTTGATACTTCTTATGTCCAACATTTCTCTCAGGGCACTTACACTCTGTTGTGTGTGCACACTGACATTCAGTGGATCATACTAGCTTCATTTCTTTTGAGCCTACGCATGTCTTCAGCAGTCATGGCCCATGTTTCGCTACCATGTAGCATGGCAGTTCACACACGTGCATCATACAATCTACCTTAAATTGTTGGTTTATTATCGATTGATTTAATAATTTCATTGATTTAAAATTTATTTGACTATTTTAAACTTCTTTTTCTTACACAAGGGCAATACTATAAAATATTGTTTTTGTTTTATTTTTGTGGCAATAGGTTTTCATAGAATATTCAGGTAGTGAAGATTCTGATGTGACTTTTACAAGAAGTAAATTCTACAAGTTACTAGATAGACATCAAAACACCATTCGAATTTACATGAATATACCATCCAAAAGTGAGTATTTAACTATTAAGAATGTTCATCACTACTTGTTTTTAACAAATTTTATTTTTTATGATTCTTATTTAATTTTTCCTTTTTTTTTTTTATTTGTTTTTAAGTGCAAGTTGGAGACTATAAGAACTATGCCAACTATTTGCCATTCTCAAAAAATAATTCTGCTACCAGCAACGGTGATGATTCTCCTGGATCTCCTGTAAAGAACTTCAAGAACGATTATAGAAAAGAAGAGTATACAAGAGACGTAATTTCTTGCTGTGATGACAATTCGGCTTATCCTGCTGCTGTGATTGGTGCTGATGGAGCGTCTGGCCCTCATGAAATTGATGGCACCACTCCAATCATCAGATCAAATACCTCTTCTACAACGAAATCAAAGACATATTTACCATTAACTACAGGAAGCAATATAATACACACAAAAATGCAGCAATTAAACTTCCGTCTTTCGAAAACAGGTTACACACAAAGTGATAGTGGTAATGTTGTGTCTTATTGTACTGATGACATTGCTAGTCCTTCCACAGGCCGGGAATCAATGGATGAAAGTCCATTAAATTCCCCGATAGTTGATAGCATGCCAGTTATTAGTCCATTAACTCCAAATTACAGAGATGATAACTCTGAGGACATAAATAATTGCAATAAGTTTTCTTCTGATATTACTGGATGGTGCACAATACCCATCCCTCTGGGAAACATGATTATGGATGACTGGGCCAGTGAAATTAGCCAAAGCAATATTGATGTTATAGGCCCTGATAGAGCCAGCAGGGGTGGTAAAGAAGACTTAGTTACCAATGATGCTTTAAATTTAGAGTCACTAGAAGAGAATTGTGAACTGAACACATCAATTCAATGTGAAAAAGATACTGATAGCATTTGTAACCATGAATGTATTGATAAAGAATTGGACAATGAGGAATACAGACACTATTTTGAAGCAACAGAAAATACAGATGCTCTTGGTCAAAGAAGTAAGTAACTATGTTTTAACTCCTTTGTAATTTATGATTGATTAATTTAAATTTAAATTTATTTTACTTTGATAAATATGGCTAAATTATCACTACTTTGTTTCTGTTTGTTCTAATCTAATGCGGTGTTCTCTTTTCTTTGTCTATATAATTGAGCAGGATTCATTTCATTAACATATAAAAACTTACCATGACAGGTGTAGCTGACATCAGTTTAGAAACTTGAAACCATGGTAGTTTGGGGTTAAGGCCTAAATTAAAGAGTGTATATGATTAATAGTCACTTCAGTTGCATGTGCAAAAAATATGCATGTGTTGAAAATTTTAAGTGGAAGTTATATGTAAAAACAACAAAAAAACAAAACAAAACAAATTGTTAACTATGACTATGTAGATTAATTATTGCAAAATAAAAAAAAAAACAGGAGTGCAATCTGTATAAAAGTGAATGGTGGTTATTATGTATTTTGACTGTAGGACTCACATGTATATTATTTGTCATGATTAATTCATCAACATTAGCCTTAAAATTTCTTGAGTTGACTTTTATTGAATTTTGATTAGTAAAATTAACATTCAGAGTAGTTGATTTAAATGCCAAAGAAGTGATGCATTATTTTAGATAAATATTTCATTATGTAAAAAAAAAAAAAAAAGCAGATCGGTTCATAGCTTTTGACAGTCTTAAAAAGATATGATCTTTCCTTGAATTTTGTTGGATATATTGAGATTTCTGTTTCCTTTCTAAGACTATCAAGCTTTGCATAGTTCAGGTTTGTATGTCTGATACGAGTGGACTAAATGTTTTCTTTTTACTACTTCAGATTTACTCACAATGACTGAAAGCTGATTTTTTAATCAACTCAGTTGAAGGTCAGATTGAAGTGTTAACCATGTTCATGAATTTAAAATTTGTTCTAGTGATTGTGTTGAATCCCTGAGGAAAGCATAAAATTGCTTGTGTGATTTTGTCTTTATGAAGCCTTGATTTCATTCTGACTTAGTCATTATGTGATTAATGTTAAGAAAGCACATTTGTAAAAAATAATTTTTTTATAGAAAATAAAAAACAACACTACCATTCTATAGATGAAGATATATGTAAACTGCAGAGCAGAAATTATGACTTCAAACTATGCTATTTTTGAATATAAATGTTATCTTTGTCTCATGTGTAGCAATAATTTTTTTGAACTCAATGCATGATCTGGTCTTGTTTTACAATTGAATTGTTTTATAAATCTTTCATCATTTTTGGGAAAACAAAACTGTTACAACTTCCTGAATTCCTCTTCCTATAAATGTCATGTTTACCTCTGTTTTGCATAATGGCATTAACTGAGCTGGTCTTTTCCAGCACAGTGTTTTACTGTTGCACTTCTTTCTCATCTCCTTAAATTTTAACTTCTTTAGATAAGCTTTCACTATTACTTCTTTGATCTTCCTCTTCTGCAGGTTTATTCCACTTAAATCACTTGGTACTACTGTTATCCTCCATATATATCAATTATCCATACCTGTGGAGCCTTCTTTATTGCATGCTACATCTAATTCTTAATACATCCAGTTTTTCTTTCAGTTCATTTCTCTTCCAGCATTCATATGCACTTAACATTACACATTCAATGGAGTGTGCTTGTTTTATTTCTTTTGAGCCTTTGTAGATCTTGTTCATTTAATGTTCATTGCACTTCATACCTGAACATCATACCATATTTCCATCACTCAAAGAGTGAATCTCTTTGTTGCTAACAGAAGTTATAGCCAGTGCACTCCCTGCTCTTGCGCTCGCAACTAGGCATACCTGCTTCTGCTACTAAGTAGGTTAATGAGGTAAGAGAAGCTATCAACTTCTTCTCAGGCTCTTGAAAGAATAATTTATTTTATGGGTGTGTTTACTGCTAAATATTCTTGTGCATTTGCTGCAGGTGAATTCTTTCTTTTGTCAGCTTGCCTGTGAAGTTATTGTGTGCATACAGTTTTCATGAATATGACATTCCTACATATTCTTTCTCTGCATATTGAGCATGGCCATCTCCATGACAGTAGCATGTCTTCTTTCCCGTTAGGTTTACTTTGAAGCTTTTGATTCTAGACTTTTTGCCTCACATTTGGAATTTCTTCTCTAATTCTTTTACATATTCAACAATGAGAACTAAACCATCAAAATAGAGGCGTTCCCATGAGCAATCAGTTTTAAACTCCTCTGTTTTGACCTGAAAAACTATGTAATAAATATGCAGAAGCTGATAAATGAACCCTGTTTTACAACTACCTTCATTGACAACTATCATTGAACTTGTTGCTAACTCTCACCTTGCTGATAGCTTGTCAGTATTTGCTTTCACAAGTCAATCAGTGGAAGTTTAACTACCAAACATGGTTGACAAATGCTAATGGCTTACTTTAAGCTAAGAATGTCAGTAGTTTTTCATTATTAAGAACATTTGTCTTAGAACAGACTTAATTTGTATCTCCTTCAAATCAATTTTCTTTCTTACTGGTTGTGCTATAAGTTTATCATGTTCCTTTTATAACTGAGTTTACCAGTTTGATAGATTGGTTGTTTCTTCCTTCTAGAGCACCTCCTTTGCCTGTGTTGTAGTTGCTAATACTGCTAGGCTAGTTATTGGGTATGGTATATCTCTTTACAATTTGATTGTCTATGTGAGTGACACACGTCCTATGTTGCTGAATATTTTCAACATCTCACACTATCCCTGGTGGTCCAATTGTTTTCCCCATCTTCATATCCTCCCTCAGTCAATCACATTTTCAATTATAACTATCAAATTCAGTGGCTGTTCTCTCTATTGTGTCTGTGTAATAGTTCTCTCACTCTCTCTACCCAACTCATTCAGTAACCCTTTGAAGTATTTCTATGCCTCTTTCTTTGCATCAGTAAATGCAAATGTACTATAGATAGGGCCATTTTGCTCATCTGTAAGTACTGATTGTGTTATATACGTAGACATTGTTGCTGTCCTGTTGCCTATGACTAGTCCATATTTCAAATTTTATATCTTTGGTAAAAATGCATATACAACAATAATTTATATGTATTTGTTTTTATGTCTCAAGCTTTGATTGTGAATGTCGATAAAAGAATAACTCTGGAGGATTTCAAGAAAGAATTGGAACCATACATTGGATTATCTTCTGAAAATTTTAAAGTAAGTATTATAACTTTTTATATTCTTATATTAAGTATTTTGTAGTTTTTACGACTATATTTTTAAAACACATAACTTTGTTTTGAAATTCTGATATTAAATTCTGCAATTTCCATCTACTAAATTCAATCACAAGTCTGTGGTTGGCCTAGGGCTATAGTAGAAATCGCTTGCCCAAGGTACTATGCAGAGGGACTGAACGTGGAACCATGTGGTTGGGAAGCATACTTTTCAACCACAGTCAGTCTTGCACCTAGTGTGTGTGTGTGTGTGTGTGTTTACATTTGTTGTTAAATCGATTATTGTGTCCCACTATGTTTCAAAGTTAGCAGATCATCAAGCAGAGATCTATAAAATAAATGTCAGATCTATAAAATAAATGTCAGATTGAAATATGTACTGAGGTCAGTATGATCAATTAAATTTTTGAAGGTGATACCCCTTCAAAGACTTAATGGTTCCAAATTTAAGGTACTGGATTACTAACCACAAGATAATGAGTTCAGAACTTCGTATTGAACTTCCACTCTATATGATAACAGTATATGTACATCTCAATCTATTTCCAACAATTAACAATGGTTAGCAGTAAGAAAGATGTCCACATCTCTTAAAAAATTGTGCAAAATATTCTGAGAAAAAGTATTTTTTACATCACAACAAAAACGCACGCACACACACACACACACACACACACACACACACACACACACACACACACACACACACACGCATGCACACACACACACACCACACACACATACACACTCACACACACACACAGAAGTATGTCTGTGGTAACTTAAGCTATTGCAAATAACAACCAAATCTCTCTTAAAACACTCTCTTTCATCGAAAGAATGACACATTTACAGTATTTCAGGAAGAAAAAACCCCCCAAAAAACTATGCAATGAGTCTGCAAGTCTGAGTTAAACAAAACACAGACAAACACACTTCACATTAAAAGATTATCTACTAAACAATACTAACAAAGTTGATGGTATATCTTTGAAGTTTCATTTCCTGGTAAAACTCTACCTAGATTGTTCAGGCAGAGTTGCCTCCTTTAGTTAATGACCTCAAAATCGTGTGACTTGACCTCATTTTTGAGGTTATTTTTGTAGTAAAAAAGAGTTGTGCTAAAAACATACTTTATTCGGTAGCTGAAAGATTACCGAATCTTTTTATTTCTCATACATCAAAATCAGCAACTCAGTTTTTAAATCCATAAGGAACATATGTGTGTGCACACATGCACATGCACACAAACTTACATGTTGTTCTGAAAGTAGATTTATTTTAATATTAAGATTGCTGAAAGTATTTTTGCTCTAGTTTATTGTTCTAAAGTAACATCTTATGTTTTTCATTTCAATAGGTTTTCAAAGTTTACTCTAACAATCAAGAATTTGAAAGTACGCAACTGAATGAGAATTTGTCATTTCTTGAAGATGGAAAGGTTTATTTATTTATTTATTTAAAAATATTTCTTTGATATTCAGATGTATTGTAGTGTTTGTGAATAATATAGATTTCAGCATTATTTTCATGTTAAAGAAATAATGTTAACTTTTCAAAATTGCAAATCAAATGTTTAAAGTTGTTTTATAAAAAAAAAAATAAATGCAGAAGTTAAAATTTAGTAATAAGAAGGTGACTATTAAAGGTTAAATGATTTTGATTCTGGAATCAGTTGCTATTACAACTTATACTGAAAGTTTTATCTTTTTGTTTTTGAAATTACCAGAACAAGATTTAAGATAATTGGGGAAATAGTACTTAGCTTGGAAATAGGGAAAGGACATCTGGCTGTAGAAAATCTACCTCAATAAATTCTGTCTGACCCATGCAAGCATGGGAAAAGTGGGAATTAAAATGATGTTTTTTCTATGGCCCTGCTTGATCTGTCGAAATGGTGTAGGTAGAAACTCCATAAAATGCACCCAGTGTAAGCTTTGGACACATTGGAGGTGCAGCAATATCAGAGGAAGGTTAATAGGGAAACTAGCTTTTGTATGTGGAAGATGCACAGGTACAATAAACACTGAAAATGTACAGAAAATAGACTCCATCAACTGCCAGGCAGGTAAGCTAGAGGTAGTAGATAGCTTCTGTTGTCTAGGTGACCAAATTAGTGGCAGAGGTGGATGCTCCGAGAGTATGGCTGTGAGAATGAGATTAGGCTGGGCAAAGTTCAGAGAGCTCCTACTTCTGCTGGCAACAAAGAGTCTCTCCCTCAGAGTGGAAGGCAGATTGTATGATGCCTGTGTGTGAATACCTATGCTATATGGCAGTGAAACATGGGCTGTGACAGCCAAGGACATGTGTAGGGTTGAAAGAAATGAAGCTAGTATGCTTTGCTGGATGTGCAATGTCAGTGTGCATGTTCGTCAGTGTGCATGCTATTCCAAATGTATGAGCAGTATTTTGATGTAGCCCTTATTTGAGCTGATAGTGTTTGAAATATTTTTGTATCTAAACAGGAAGGCTAATTCCAAGGTTTTAGCATTATCTCTCTCTCTCTTTCTCTCTCTTTCTCTGTATATATATATATATATATATATATATATATGTGTGTGTGTGTGTGTGTTACACACAGATTGTCAGGCTTAGGGATCACAGTTACTTTGAGGATCTTAGTAATATAGGCAACTATTCAAAGTCATAGAAGGTCAAAAGTATTTTGAATTTTAACTTCACGAGCATTTTTGTTTGCATTTTTTTAAATATCTAGAATATTTAAAATGTCTTTTTAATTTCATTATAGCTGAATATCAAATTAGGTCGTGCCTTACGGCCTGGCGAGTATCGTGTAAAAGTTTATCAGTTATTGGTAGATGAACCTGAGGTAAGTTATTATATATATATATATATATATAAATATATATCACTTCACTATCTTTGAAAAAGGAATTTCCTGTTTATTTCATTTATATATATCAGATTTTTACTTCGATTTGATATTGCAATTTATTTAGACAGAATATTAATTTTAAAAATTAAAAATTTAACTATTGTTTTTAGAAAGACATCTTATTAATGCTATTCATCTTGAATAAATTCTTATCTGTAAATTCTGTTGTAAATGGATAGCACTTCTCAGAAGTGCAAAAAAAGACTCTTAGAGTGAGTTGCAAGCTCTTAAACTAATTCCTATATCTGAATTTTAATATAATAAAAATAAAGATATTTGAATCAGATTATTTTGGAAATTAGTATTATTAACTCTCTTGGGACACTCAGGCCAATTGATTGGCCCTAGTGATACAAGCTGAAAAGACTTTGGGGCCAATTTATCAGCCTGATGAAACAAATGTGTTGTGTATAGCCAATCAGAGATTGTCTTTCAGTTGATATAATATAAAACTATATAATATATATAGTTTTACATACTAATAAAATAGTTTCAGGCACTTTATCCTTTATTTTCTACATGCATGCATCAATTTCAATCTCAACAGAAAAAATATTTTGGTCTTTTTGGCTACACATACCAAAACACTGTATCTCAAAAGGGTTAAAGATTTTGTCATATAACTTTATATTGCCACTTTTAGTTCCCTATGTAAACAGTAATACACTTGCATACAATTAATGATATGTACTCTGTAATGTTATGAATCAATTGAAGGTATGACTAGACTGTAGGCTAAAAGGTTATTTGTTTAAACTATTGCCCATTACTCTGCTATATTAAATCTGTCTTGCTGAAATAGGTGACGTTTCTGTTTCATTTTTATACCATTATTTGTTTCACAAGAAGATGTAAAAATACTCGATCCAAAAATGCAGCTATTCAAAAACTTAGCCCACGCTTTTTAACTTTAAAAAAAAAGAAAATTATTGTACAAAGAATTAAAATGTGTAATTCATTGGAAGCCACTTGTTGAGATAAGCAACAGATAACTTTAGGCAAAGGATGTAACAATATTCTGAGTGTATTTAATCCCTGCTAACTTTGATAACAATAGCCATTCTAATAAGAGGTTTTTACTATATATCAGTTATTTATTTATTTTCCCAAGTAAAAATAATATTGTTATTCTCTTCATTAGCCTTGTAAATTTCTCATTGAAACAATATTTGCTAAGCGGATGAGTGTCCTTGAATCTAAGAAGCAAATATTAGCTGAACTTAAAGAGCAGTGCAATTTAGACATACCTCTTTCAAGGTAAGACATTTATTTTGTGAGTTCTTCAAAAACTATTTAAGTCAATGCCAAGTGCTGAACTTTATGTTCAAATAATCATTAATATTTGTGTAAAGTATAACATTACTTTTGTTCTAATATTGGTAGGCTAGACATAAGCCATTAAATGTTTATTTCCTAAAATTTTTTGAATGCTTAGTTTTGCAATATTATTCAACTTGCAAAAATGTGAGGGTTAATGTGACAAAATTTTCCTCAATATATATCCAGCCCATGCAAGCATGGAAAGTGGACATTAAGATGGGGATTATGATACGTTTATAATATCATTTCTAGAAACTTATGTTTAAATCTTATATTTTTCTTTTATAATATATCTTCATCTCATATATATCTTCCTTATTAGTCATAGAAGTTTTCCATTGAAACAATATTAAGCTTAAGTAATTAAAATCTGTCTATAGATTGGGTAATTTTAGAATCTAGCATGATAATATCAGCCTACTAGTTGACATGTTACGATTGATGAAACCCCATGGAAAATTTAAATATGTGAAAATCTCAAAATTATTTGTAAAAATATAGAAAGTTTTTCAGAACTAGCAGTCACTATTAATCATGACAAGTGACTTTCAAAAGAACTCAATTATGAAGCATTTGAATTGTTAATGAAAGACAAAGCCATTATCTAACTTGAAAGTAACTCATTTTTCATTTTGTTTTAGTTTCACTAATTTTTCATCTTTGTATTTGTCAACTTTTACTTTCAATACTGTTCATCTACAAAATGTTCTCTGGTGTTTCATTATTTGTAACTATTCATTGAGAACGTGAAAGTGTTGACGCTGTTGTGTCCCTTGGATTGGTCTAGCTTATTCCAAAATTTTCTCTTGCAAATACAGCAGCGAATTGGTCGGCTTTTTCCTAATCAACTATGTTACTTCGATTCATTGTTCTTTTGATAATTGATGAATCACATGATGAATAGATGCTCCACCTTATTTTATGCCAGATGTTGAAACCTAGCATTATTAAACGATGATTTACAATTTATTTGATGAATCAAATATGGAATGTTCAGTGCCCTGAAACTCTCAGCACAATTTCTTTATTGGTATTGCTCTCTTCAGTATTCAAACATTGGTTTGAAAGTTTTCTTGCTACATTCCTAATGGCAACAGACTATATGCCCTTCAAAGCATTGTGTCTTACAAAATAATTAAATTTACTGCAGTTTGTGACAATTATGAAGATACAATAAATTAAGTTGTGAATGAGGTTTTTGTGAGACTTCAACTTGTGCCTTTCAAATACCAGCCAACTAAATCCCTTAAAACTCCTGAGGAATGTTACTTCAAGGAAGTCACATTCTTTGACTAGAAATTTCAAGGTCTGAAAGAAAAGTTTGATAATGACTCTTTTATTTTTGAAATAACATTGAATAGTATAAGATTCATTCTCAGAAACAAAACAATGGGTTTGGAATCAGCTGTTTTACAACAAGGACATTGGACTTTAGCTCTAAAGAATGTTTGTATAACCTTGTAAAATACTACTGCCGTTATGAAAGAGAATGCTCAGTAGATACTTTGGAAACTTTTTGTGTTGGGATGTGGGAAACATAGATACAACTGCAGAAACTTTCCAGCTGGAGATGCTGTATGTTGTTAGTGTGAAAAAAATGGTAATTTTTCTCAGATGCAAAAATCTCTGAGTGGTTGGCGTTAGGAAGGGCATCCAGCTGTAGAAACTCTGCCAAATCAGACTGGAGCCTGGTGTTGCCATCCGGTTTCACCAGTCCTCAGTCAAATCGTCCAACCCATGCTAGCATGGAAAGCGGACGTTAAACGATGATGATGATGATGATGATGATATGATGACTAGCATCTCCAGGTGAAATAGTTAACTGAGTGGAGTTGGATTTATCAGTTGCTGGCTCAGTCTCATATTTCAGTAGCACTTCTTTAGCTGTCATCCTTCATTCCAAGACAATGCTATTTCTCAAGATGAGGACGCTTTGAATAAAAGAGATAGTGATATTAATTCATATCTATATCTAAAATCAGTGTGACTGGGCAGATGAAATGTTTATAAATCCAAATATAAAATAGTATAGGACAGTGGTAAATATGCTCCGTTGCTTTTTGTTAAACTTTGGGATTTTATAAAATTTTGGCAATCAAGGTTTCTCTGTGAACAGTTTTGAATGTTCTTATTTTTGATTAATCTTTTCTTCTGTTTTTGCTTCTTCTGTCATAGTGGACTAATTTATTTCAAGTAGGATTTTCTTATCTCTAAGATATGTATTTATTTTCAAATGTTCATTGAAAAATTTACTTATGCATAAATTTGAACAATTCCTTTCACCAATAATTTTATTCACCATTTGCTATAATCAGATGCCGTTTACGAAAGAAATCTTGGAAAAATCCTGGTGCAGTTTATTTAGACAATCAATTATATGATGATGACATTTCATTATATACTCACTGGGAAATTTTTCTGGAAGTTTTGGAAGGTAACTTCATAAGCTTAATTCATTCTATTATTCAAAATTGCCTTTCTGTTGCCAACCCTTATCTGTTTCTAAGCAAAGTAATATTTTCCAATGGCCAGACATGCTTTACATGGAAGACTGGAAACAAATGATGTTGTTTGTATGACAGTGATGGTTGTTTACAATTATCACAGGTTATTAAGACAAGGGCATATATACACACACACTCACTCTGGCTTTTTTCAGTTTCCATTAACCAAGTTCACTCACTTTGGTTTGTCTGGGGTTATAGTAGAAGTCATTTGCCCAAGGTACCTTGTAATGAGATTGAACTCAAGACTACATGGTTTGCAAACAACCACATAGCCATGCTTGTGCCAATAAGTTCTATATATTAGACAAGCATGGCTGAGTGCGAGTCTCAACAAAATGTAGAGCCTCGAATGACATGCTCGTCTATAAATGCCTAATGTACGCCCAGGCCCTATTATTTATTTATATGAACTAACTCATGTAATAGTCCAATTTGTATTTTTTAAATTTTATTTTTAATTCATTAATTAAAATTTTGTTTGCGTTTTCGTGTCCTTGTCATTTTCTGACTTTCTTTCAGCCACTCAAACCTAATACGCTCTTTTGTGTTATGTGAGAGGTCTATCGATTTTCATTGTTATTACTGTGGCCCAGCCCACCGCAGGTCATAATTAATATTAATATAATAAAAACTAACATAGAAACCCTGACACTGCCATAAATAAAAACTAAGACAGAAACCCCGACACTACCATAAACGTTTTTTGGAATGTCTTTTAAGCGCAAATTTAAAAAATTTTTTTAAGAAGTAATTTATATTGGATTAAATATCAGATGATTTTTACTTTTAATAGTTCTAAATGTATTTTTTTGAAATTATATTGTTTCTTTTAGAATTTGCATTTAAAATTATTTCATTTATAAAATTTTTTATCGAATGGCAAAAAATTGGCGATTTTTGAAAAATCAAAATTTAAATTTTTACTTCCATTAATTTTATCGCAATTTCATTCAAACATAATAATACATATTTTTTAAAGATATAAATATTTTTGCAAATTCAAGACATTTGCCATGCTAATTGACATTTGGAAGAATGCTTGCAAATACTCCACCCACCAACATTTTTCCATAAGTGCCAAGTAATCTTATTTTTTAAGCCATGTAACGATTTACTAGATACTGTAGTCAGCTCAGCCTTTTCCAATCAAGACAGGAGCGTTTCACGTCAACTTGGAATGGCTGAAACTGACACGTCAGCAACTTTTCGATTTTCACATTCCTTCATTTTCCGCTCTCTTTTCTTGCAATGATAATAAATTATTACCTCCGCTAACGAAGGAGGTTCTGTTTCCATTGGTTTGTCTGTCCCTCTGTGTGCAAAATAACTCAAAAGCCATTAAACCCAACCATCACCCCACCACGGTATGTAGGTGTAAACCGTATGATAACGGGCTAACGATGGTACTGGTACTTGCTTTTTTTTTATGAAAATTTAATGCTTAAAAAATATGATTTAAAAAAGGAAGAAATTTTATGGGAAAAAAATTTCTTGAAAAACAAAAAAAATGAATTCAACAAAATGCTCTTTTGAAAAAATATCAACCAATATTAAACTTTGAAAAGAAAGAAACAAGTAAGAAGGGAAAACACACACACACACACACACACACAGAGATTTCTTTCAATTTCCATCTATCAAGACCACTCATAAGGCTTTCATTGGCTTGGGTCTATAATGGAAGACACTTACTCAAGGTGACATGCAGCGGGACTAAACCCAAACACTCTAAGTGCTTTGCTGGCAACTTTGTACTTCATGTTGCATAAGATTGTGTTGCATGGCTTACAACCTAATATATTTATGAAGGGTTAAACAATTGTCCAACTTATTTAAAACCACACTCTTTTGTTATCTCAAATATTTATTTTTAAAAAAATGCATCATCCTTATGAGAAAGTTTCTCCTGTAAAGCTTATGAAAATGAATATCTGTTGAGTTGGCTATTAAATATTTAAGCATGCTCCACAGATTATGTGATTTTCATAGTTACCCATTTTTACTTGATTTAAGATGCTGCAATTAACATCTGTTTTCATTTTCTTTTCACTTTTGTTTGAATAAAAACAAATTGATAAAGCTCTGCAGGAAGAAAAATATTTTAACATATAATTGTTTTAATAAAGATGATTTGCATATTTATTTTTAATACACACTCTGTGAAATTTGAATGCAGCTATGTGAATCACTATTGTCTTTGTCGTAGGAGAACAACAATTCCCATGTGCAACAATGTGTTTAATGATGAAGTTGTTCTCCTGTGATGTACACGACAGCAACTAACATATTTTCATTCAAATCTGCTGGAATGTTGTAAAAAATGATTTGCACTGTACACAGTGCAAATAATGATTTTTAATTTGTTTTAATATATATAATTTTAACTATTTTTTAAAATTGAATAATAGGCCCCGATCAAGTTAAATCTGCTAATGAACTATCACTATTTGCACGGCGATGGCGGACATCTACTTATCGGTTGGATCTCTTCCAAGAAGTTGTTTTATCACAACATACAACAGACCATCTACGAGAGAAAGTAAGCCACTGAAGAATAATTTTTATTGTTTCTAGTTAGGAAATATTTTTCTTTGTAACATCTTTCATTTAATCTGTTAACTCTGATTTCTTAACATTTCTGAATGCAATATTTATTTTGGTTGTATAATGTCGGCTTCAGTATTTGCTTTTACATTACAAAGATAAAAATATTTAAAATCCAAATGGAGACTGTGAAATGTATACTTTGATGAATAATATTAAATGCAATAACCTGATTTTGTACAGTTTACGTAAGGACAATTACCAAAAGCTAACTCTACATGTGGTATTAATTCAAATATATTTTTGACTTAAAGAATAGAGTTTCTTATTAACATATCACATTTTTCACTATGACTGGATAAATCTTTCATTTTTCTTATTCTGTTATATTCACTGGAATATGGGTTGATAGAACTTAGGAAGGAAAAAAAAAAAAGATGAGTACATTTAGTACACATAAAAGAAAGTGTTAACTAAATTTTCTTTTATATATTTCAGCCTTGAGGCTTGAAAGCAACTCGGGGTTTTGTTCCTTTGTTTGACAATTATTTACTTACTAAATGTTTTATAAAACAAATTTTCTTTCCTACTTTCAGTTACATGAAATTAGTGGTATAGAGAAAGAAAATATTGAATTTGCCAAGGTCAGTAATTTTTCATTTTAATAGTTTTATTTTTTTTATAACCGACATGCTATCATTAAAAAAAGTTTTAGTTTCAAAGTTAATTAGTGATTACAATGGTTAAAATAATTTTCATTTTTGTATTATCTTTGCCTTATCTATAGCCAAATCCCCTGAGGTCAGTTAATCCTTTAGCATTCAGATTTATTTATCCAATGTATTCACGTGGGTTTGAGTTAATCACGCATCATCTTGTAGCTTCAACGTTCCAATGGTATGTTTCTATATTTTTAGAATGACATTGTAAGGTAGGTGCAAGAGGTTGGATCTGGTCAGTTTCAACACAAATCGGGTACAATATTTGGGCCAGATATGGCCAGATTAAATGCTAAAGGGTTAAACAATTTGGACATGGATTTATAAATAACTTTCTTCATGCTTGAAAGCAGCTAAGGGTTTGTGCCTTTGTTTGAAGAATTCTCATCATCAGTACCACCTTTTCTGTCTTCACAACCTCCTTGCCTTCTTCAATGTCATTTCAATTGTTGTTGCTGCTGCCATCTGCATCTCTGAATGTTAGTATGGATTGGTGCTTTTATATGAATGTGTCATTCTTCCTAAACAATGTGGAGGAAATATATCTTAAATATTGTCCTTCAGAAGGGAAAGCTCTGAAAGAAAAGAGATATAGCACAGTGCAATGAGATATCCCTAATAGTAGATTGATAATAATGATCAAGATGACATTGCCAAATATTGGTGAATATTGGTATTATGTAAAATAGTTTTAATTGCATTAATTCAATTTATAAAACTTCAAAATATTTCTTTAATTGTTAAATTATGTGTAGAAGCTTTTCAATTTTTGCTTACTGATACAAAAATTATAAATACTTAAATGCTTACTTTTTGGAAGTCATTAAATGTTTTTGATTGTGATAGTCATAATAATAAGTGAAAACATACAGACATGCTTATTTCATTTTGTAATAGTGTTATATTCTATTATAATGTTAAAAATGTTCAACATTTATGATCTACTCACTGTGTCTGCATGGAATATTTGTTACACATACAGAATCTTATTGCTTATTTTTCTTAGTATTTGTAAAATATTGTTAGAAATTGAAGATTTTTCTTTTATTTCTGTGGGCAGGCACGTGGCACATTCCCTTGTGATATTCCTGTGTTGGGGATTCAAACTGAATTGGACTGGAATCCTCAGGTTACCTCCTTTAATATGTGGCCCCAAGCAATGTGTGAACCAGGAAGTGTAATATATTACAGGTTAGTGTCTCTGTTCGTTAACTCAAATTATAAATAAGGAAATGGCAAATGTTTTTATTTCAGGTGGGATCAGGCATGGGTGTAAAGTTAAGAAGTTTCACAATCATGTAGTTTCAACTTTGATCCTGTTGCATGGCATTTTGGGCAAGTGTCTTCTTTTAACTTCAGGTTGAGCAAGGCTTTGTGAGTGGAATTTTGTAAGTGGAAACTGATAGAAGCTTGCCTAATGTGCTTGCACTTGTCTTCATGTGTCTTTGCATTGACACAGCTTAGGCAGTAGAGACATTGTTTATGTCCTCCATAAACTAAACATCTTACAGCTGTTTGATGTGCAAAGACATGGAGTAAAGGTATCTTATCTGAAAACAAATAGGAATGGCACCAAGAAGGACATACATCTGTTGAAAACAGCCCAGAGAAATCTCATTCAACACATCAGTATAGAAAAAGCAGGTATAAAAAAAACAATGATAAATTGCTTTTCTATACGAAATAATGGAATTTGTTCAAAGCAAAGGAAGTTCGGTATTTTCTGTTTTGTCTAGTTAGATATTTTATTAGCAAGTGCAAGTTCTTGTTGAATGAAATTTGTACAGATTATTATGTAAAATGCATGAATAGAGAATTACTTAGCATAATGATTTTTTACTGCTCTTTAATCAGACATAAGTACTACAGTACTGAATTGGATAAAGTCAATGTTGTAATGTTTATTGCGAATGCTAAGTTAGTATTTGGAAGTTAAAACCTGGATAGGAAGTTGTAATTCTAAGAAGTAGAAGAAGAAATAATCAAAATGTTTATACTGGATTAAAGATCCAATATGAACATTTAATTACTTTAATGTTCTTGTATTACCTTAATTTTTCATTAATGTTTTCATGCAACTCTGTAAACACATTTGGAAAAGTTTCAGTATTTTGTAAAGCCATACCATAAGACCACATGGTCAGATGTTTATGGTTTGACTCGTGGACATTGTTTCGCATAGCAGCTGTTTGGTTGGTATTTGTTATGAACATTTCTATTTTTATTTTTTAAAGTTAAGTTTCATATAACTTGATTCATTAACAACTTTTATAAATTTGGTGTATGAAATTTGAGATTTCTTTTAAATTCAGAGATAAAACAGAAGATTTAATGGAACTGTCCAAAGAAAAAAAGGAGGAACTATCTCAGAAAGAAAACAGGTGAGT
>NC_068981.1:71783574-71811465 GCF_001194135.2 Octopus bimaculoides
ATATATATATATATATACACACACACACATTCAGCATTTCATTGCCTTTAATTAGTGTTCTACATGAATGCATATTATATGCAAATAAATATAGTATGCTTTTTAAGGAAAAAAAAAATTTACCAAGTAATGCATGAAGAGGGTTTTTTCAGATTTCAAAAGAGTTCTTTCCATTTAAGAGTTTGAATGAAATATGTGAATCGGTTTTCAAAACTAAATTTGCCTGGGAATGGACCTTCTAAGGAAAATATTCTTGAGTTAATGTGAATTTCATTAAGTTTAAAAGTATTTTTTTAACATTTTAAATTAAAAAGTTTTTTTTTAATATAGAAAAAGATTGACTGCTAACTTATATAACATTATTCTATTTGTTTTTGACAGGGTAACCAACCTGGTGCATAAGATCTCCAATTCTCCCAGGAAAGAACGAGCTTTGAAAATTTACACTGAAGATTTAAAATCGACCAGACTTTTGCCATCTCCTGTAGTTCCCTCTGCTGCTGGTGCAGCTTCTGGGCTAGACTAGTATAATAATAATATCAATAATAATAATGAGTTGCTGATCTTCATCTGTCTGTCTTCTCTTGTGATGTAAATAGAAACAGAATGAGAAGCAAAAAATGACAGTGTTATAAACTGTTAAAAAGAACATGTTCTGGTTGTTGTGCAATGACTATATTTCCTTCCTTAGCTTTTGAATGGATGTTTCTGCTTCATTTTAAAGAGATTTCTGCCCTTTTGATCTTTCCTTGATTCTTTTCTCTCCTTTTACTTGCAGGGAATGACAATACAACTTTATGAAGCAGTTGCTGTTTTTACAGCAATAATCCAGTAGTTTATTGTTATATTATAAAGGAAATATCTCTGATGTTTTCGTATCTTTTCCATTGCAAATCCTAATGTACATAGGTTCTATGTGCATTTGAAATTTACTACTAATGAATAGCTTTTATTTGTGAAATCCCATGCCATAATTGAACTCTCAGTGAAACAACAAAATAGCAATATTTTAAATGCATGCATACATAATGTGCTTATGTATATGCACACACACACATACTTATGCATATGCATAACATTCTTACATCAAACAAGCAAATATTAATTTTGACCAATAGAAATAGTTTTTTTTTTTTCACTTTCTTTTTCTGTTGGAACAAACGAGAGGTTGTAAAGAAGTCTGTCCAAATATCGATGCCTAATTCTTCCCCCACAATTATTTATTTTATTTTTCATTAAAAAAAAAAAGTTGTCTGTGATTGATTGTTTATTAAGAAGCAGGCAGATTAACTTTGAGATCATTAGACTCACAGTCGCTTAGCATATTTTAATAATTTGCAAGGTACAATTGCTTTACAAACCAACTGGTTAATCTGTTATTTAGTAACTGGATTGTGTGATCTTACCTTACAGGTATGTTTTAGATTGTCTATTGCGAAAAAAAAAGCATAGTAGCTGCTACAGACATTTCAGCTTGATTGTTAATCTGTACAGATGATATTGAATTGCTTTTCCTTTATACTGTATATTTTGTTTTGGTTGCTTTAGCAATGACTGTTGTTGTACTTTTGTTGTTATTAGTTTTACAGTATGTGTTTTTAAAGTAAATAAAAATCCACTATTTGAGTACTGCTGCCATTAGTCTAGAAAATTAGACAAATTTATTATTGTTAAATTTTGAGGTGATAGCAACTTTAATATATATTATATATATATATATATATATATATATATATCATTATTTCACCCTCACTTTTTCAACCCGTTCACTTCTCTCTTTCAAATCTGTGTATGTGTACATATATATATATATATATATATATATATATGCAAATACACATGCAATATGAATTACTGGTGTGTTAAGTGTTCCATTATTTTGTTGCAATAATGCACTGTAGAACATGTAGGTTTTTCAGTCAGCACTGCATGTAATGACAACTGTAAACAACCTGCCTGTACAATGTGTGTGCAGACAAAACTGTATATCCCTATCCATTGAAAGCACTTGTGTACATATCTATCTAAACATAATCTCTTGTATAACTATTTACATAATGCAAAAACAAAGTTCTTACTCAGTTAAATATTTACTGGTGGATGTGCCTGTTAAGCAGCTGTGTGTAACGTTTATGAAATCTTCTAGAAGATAAAAAGTATGGAATTGATTGCTAGATTGTTGTGAAACGTTGAACTCAATTCGGGATAGACAAATAAATAGGTGAAAAAAAAATCCCTCCAGTGAATAAAAAGGGTTAAATGACATGTTTTACTTATACATTTGTTTTGAGTCTCTTGTGCCTGTTAGTGTATATCTTGAATACAACATGACTGTATTACAGAACTGAGATATTGTTATGATTAATGGAGAAAGTAAGATCATTACAGTGGATATAATTTGGTTCAAATGTGTTAACAGCTTTGCCAATTACACTATTGTCTAGTAAATATTATTTGAACTAGTAGAGTTTTGTTGTTGTTTTTTTTTTCCGTCATTTCAACTGCTGTAATCCCAATCATCCTCATGCTATATATTATGTTGTATAGTCTCTTGTATTCTAGTTTAATTCCAAAATAAATAAAATGAAATATATAGTAAAAATAAAAATGAAAAAAGCCCTTATAAACCCAAGACTATTAGGATAAATTTTTATACAAACTTGAGGATAATTGTAAATTGCTTCAGCTGAAATTTGTAACAAAAAAACAACAATAAAAGTTAAGTTCACTAATCTGAATATTTTCATGCTTTGTTTTAAAAATTATACAAATGCAACTCTCTGTTGCCTTAATCTTAGTATAACAACCTTGGCTTTTTCTACAAGGAACTGTTTTTAATTGATATACAAAATGTTTATGATCAAATTACTATTCACACACTTGATTGGTTAAGAAGACCTCATTGCTTGGCTTTTTTCATATTTCATTGCATAACTTCCTTTCAGAAGAGATTGTGCTCATTGACTGGCATGTATTATTTTGGTCATCTCTGGAAATCGATAGATGCTGAACACTTATCTAGAGGAACAATGAAGGTGTTGCAAAGGTTTTACAAGTTCAATTCTTGGATATAGTTATTTAAGTGTATATAAAAATATGGCATCTGAAGATGCTCTGATAGACTTATTGCTACATTTGTGTAAATAAAAATACAAAATATCCACGTAATATGCTGTATTAAACTTTATTTAATGTATTGTAAAAATTTCTATAACAAACACAAACTAATGCTCAGATCTTAGCAATATTTAAAAGTTGCTTTTTTCCTCACCATATTAATTCTGTGATTTTGTTATTTGGATGATGGAATCATTTATTATTTCTTTTACATACTGTGTTTCCATCTTCTCTCTCTTGTGTGTGTGTGTGCGATATAATTTTCCAGAGATTTTGTGACGATCAAGTGGACTGGGATGTGGAATTTCACCTATTAATTTATTCAAATATTTTAGGATTAATTATACCTTTTTAATCACCCTGTGTATGATGCAACTTGTGTGAATTTTATTGTGTATGATACTCTTCTTGAAGTAAAACCAACAGAGGGAGTGGCCATTCAAGTTGTCAGCAATAAGTCGATAGGGTGATTGAGGATATAAATACAAGGAAAATAGCTGACCCATCAGAAATTGTCATTGTGATGCTTAGAATATCTGAAGTAGGATATGGGTTAGTTGCAGAAATAGTCAATACCAACATGGAAGGTGGATGTTAAACGATGATAATGTAATACAGAAAGTTATTATATTCAATGACTTATGAGGGAATGCTGGAAAGTTTTGGGTATCACGAAAGGCCTGGTTGGAGGTGCAACCATCCAAGTTCTTTTACAAGGCTTAGGAAAACTGCAAGACCACTGCAATAAATGTGTGAATCTGTGAGGGGAATATGTTGAATAAGATCATAATTAACTGATCCTCCTGTATTTTCTCTTATCCAAAGCCAGGAACTTTTCAGCACCCACTTGTATATAGCAGTATTATTGTAAACTGTTACAAAGGTAAAGGAGATACACTAGAGAGGGAGAACTACAGGAACATCAAAGTGTTGGACCATGTCATGAAAGTTACAGAAAGATATTGCAAAATTGATTCAGTTAATATGCTGTTTGGCTTTATACCAAGAAGAGGTACTACCAATGCCATCTTCCTTGTAATCTAAAAGTAAGAGAAATACTTAGCTAGTATCCATAGATTTGTTAAAAACCTTTAGTAAAAACGTTTAGTAAAAAGGTTAAAACCCTTTAGTAAAGGCTCACACTCTGTCATCTGGTATGTGTGAATGGCTAGTGAGGGCTGTACAAGCTATGTACAGAAATACAGTCAGCAACAGAATGAGTTAACAATACATACAGTGATGACTTTGAGCAATGTGAGTGGAGGGGCATCAGTGCTTTGTCCTCAACTTTCTGCTTATTGTAGTCCTTCAAGCCATAACATGAGTTTAAGGCTAACTGTCTGGGAACAGATGTATGTTGGTAACCTTGTTTTTATACCAGAATCTGAGGAAGATTTAGAGAAATTCTAGACATGAAAACTTCAACTGGAATTGAAAGGCTTTGAAGTAAACTTGGCCAAGATTAAAAGTTATGCTGAGTAGAAAAGATGGTTTTGCTGCTATCAGGGAAAGGGATGTGCTCAGTATGCAGTAAAGGAGTAGAAAGAAACAACATACAGCATGCCCAGTATAGACAATGGACTCACGAGGTGCTGTGGGATTACAGACAGACTAAAAGCAAAGGTATCCTTCACAAATACATTAAGCATGATGAATACTTGATGAATTGATTCCCTCAACTGCTCAGAAGGATCCCTAGAAGTAGTTAGTTACTTAGGTAACTAACTGATAGTAGGGATGGGTGCTTTGAAAGCATACTAGCCATAGTAAGAATGAGATAGAAAAAGTGTAGAGAACTATAAACCACTGCTGGCAAAGAAAGGTTTCTCTTCAGAGTGAAAGACAAAGTGTATGATATTTGTTTGCAAAAGGCAGTACTTCATGGTAGTGGAATGTGGATGCTGTATTTGTGGAGGTTAGAAAGAAATGAGGTAAGTTTGTTTTGCTGGATGTGTAATGTCAGTGCATGAACAACATTGTACAAATGACCTGAGAGAAAAGTTATTATAAGAAGGATGAAATATAGTTTGTAAGAGAGAAGACTATTGGTGTGGGCATGTGATGCATGTGATTGACAACAAGCTGCATCAAAGGGGATGAAACTTAAGCTAACACAGCACCTAGAAAGAAATAGAATGAAGTGGTGAAAACTGATTTTGTGATGCTGGACCTCAGAAAAGAGATGTCAGTTGGTGATAAGCAAACATGGTAGAGAGAAAACTAGCCAAGAGAGTGCTGATGGTCGGGATGCTCTCATTTCCCTGCCTTTCTTTCTCTCACTTCATATCCTCTTTGCTTGGTGTGCTTTCACAGCATTCCATCCTCTTTTCTTCCCCTCTACTTCTATGGTACTTTATAGCCTCTTTTTCTCTCACTGTCATCTTGCAGCTTCTCTCCCACTTGAACAGCCACACACTTCTCCTTTATGGCCAATCTCCATGACTCCCCCTACATCTCCCTTTCCTTCAGTGGTCCTCTCCCCACATCTCTGCAGATCCACATTGCTCATTTCTTTTATGCCCCTCTCCCCAACTTCCTGCCCATGATCACCCTACTCAGCCAACCCCATCACCCTTACTAATCTGTCCCTTTCTCACCCTGCCACATATCCCTCCTGTTTCTTATATACCCACACCTCAACAGAATCTATTCTGTTACCACCCTCTCACAGCACTAAATATGTTCCTCAATACTTTAACCTCTCATAACCTTACCTCACCTGCTGCTATTCTCATTTTGATAATGGTGGTTCTTTAGTCTTGTAATTGACGAAATGACCTTGCTAGTACTGGTTCCATGGAAAAAGTTTCTAGTACACTCTGTAAAGTGGTTGGCATTAGGAAGGACCTTCAACCATAGAAAGCCTGACAAAATTGAGATATTGGAGCAAGCTAGGGTCCTCTAACCTGTTGGATCCTGCTGGACAATCTAACCCATGCCAACATGGGAAATGGTTGAAAAATGATGATGAAGATATATACGTAGGTATGGAAACTTCGGTCAAAAATCAGTGCAACTAGAAATGCAAATGAAGTTCAATAAAAGCTATATAGATGACTGCAGAGTGAATAGTTATATTTTACAGATAAAGCTTTAGCTATGAATTATTGCTATTAATAATTCCAAAAGCTTTTTGGAAACTGCTGAAACTATAAATCTGTTATAGGATAATTTAAGTAAGACAAATGCAAGATCTGTCAAGAGGATAAATCCAGTGTAGGGACAACTATCTAGCAACTGTGTATGGGACATAGAAATACTTAAGACTGTGAGTGAATGCACTGTAAGATGACTAGGGGTAGTGATAGACCATTGGAAGAAGGAAAACCCTGAATTGAAACCCTTGCTATATTGTGGGACTCTTTGAAGGAGTTGGAGTACTCTGGCATAAATCTTGAAATGTTGGTATATGGTTGTTTCATCTTTGTGGCATAAGAAACTCCTTGCCTTACTCAAAAAGTGGATTACATGTAGTACAATCTCAGTTCACTATAAGAAAACTTGTGCCCAAGTACCTTTTTGGAATGTGTCATGCTCATGTGATTTCCAACTCTAGTGTGATATTTTTTTCTCAAGCCCTTTGGCAACAGGGTGGTTTTGATGGTGTGTTTAAATTTAACTGACTAGAAGTATGTAATGAAAACACTGCTCATGGGTGGGTTTGAGAGGTCACCATGCTGTTCATGAATTGAGGGTGTTCACATTTGAAAATGAATAGACAATCATCACATTTATGTATGTATAAATATATATATATATATGTGTGTGTATGGTGATGGAAATCAACTCAATAAATAGTATGACCATTGCTTGTTAATGAGCTGCAAAATGAAGATGGCATTTTAGTTCAGTTGATGATATACAGCGTTTACCATGACTATTAAATAAATATTTCTTTGTGAAGTACAATATAGAATTATGACATTTGGCATTGTGTACAAACAATTGTCTTGTCAGACAAACAATAGGAAGATAATGTTTATTATATGATTGGCTGATATGCATTCCTTCAGGTGGGAAAGATTTATTATTAACTTGCTTTTGTTCATGTTCCCTTGAGCTGTTAATAAGACCAGCCTTAGGTAGACAAATCTGGTTACAAATTGAACATTTTAGATTTTTTTTTTTTTTAATATCTATGAGGCTGCATTTTCTTGCATCCTGTTTTAATTTTCAGTGTTGAATGTGATTCTCTTCAAAATACATGGATGCATTGAGTATAGTTTTTCTTCATGCTGCCTCTTCAATTGCAGTTATTTCCCAACTCTGTGTGGATGTTGCCTTTTATTTTTTTTTTGTTCAGATCAGATTCAAGACGGTCTTTGTAGCTTAACTTTGGTTTGTAAAGAAGTTTTTTTTCCCAGAACATAGTTTTCCATAGAGTTGACTCTAAGAATTCTTTCATCTTCCATACAGACTACACGTAAGCAAAAGATCTCTGCTTACGATATTGGTTTACCACAAGACCTTGACATCATTCGTATCTTTCCAAGACATATGCAAAAATTTGCCAAAGACACTTTTGCAGAAAACACTCCCACTGTTTAACATGGGTTGAATATAACGTCCATGTTCCCCAGTCATACTACAAAACATGCTTTGAAAATACATATTTGAGTGTCATTTTTTAAAAATATTGATATCATTGAAAATTAATATCTTTACTAAGGTCTCGACAAATATGAAAGATACACTATCTATTTATCTATCTACTTACCTATCTACTCTCCTGTCCATCCAACCATCCATCAATCTGTTGAGTTTCATTATAATGAATATTGACATAATCCCCTCTCTCTTCGGAGAGGCACAAGCACATACACAGACATATACACACACGGCAGTAACTTCCGCCTACCAAATCCACTCACAAAGTTTTGGTCGGCCTGGGGCTATAGCAGAAGACACTTGCCCAAGGTGCCACGCTGTGGGACACCAATTGTTCAGAGTGGGCAGTGTGGAGCAGGATGTTTATTGTATCACTATTTTAGTAATATCAAATGTTACCAAATTGTTTGAGGGCATTTGAAATTAGTGATGTGAAGAATATTGGATTGGACTTGCTGTCACATCTAACAATGCCTCTACTCTTCATAATTAGCTAACTGTACACCATTTTTTTTTTTACCTGCTCACATCTGCTTTTGTCACTTCTATCTCTCCACTATTCACTTTTTCAGATTCTTCCAACCTAGAATGTCAACCCTCTCTTTTTCCCCATATTATTTCTCCAGACATCAGTGTTCAGATGTTCAAACAAACAGTTACAGTTTCAATCTTACTTATTAAAAAAACAAAATGAGGGCCTGAAAAGTCTGGTTGATGAGTATAAGGTCATCAAAATTGAGTGCCTCTTTACATTTATATCATTTACATAAGTATTGCTTATAATACTTTAAAAAAGAAGAGTTGGGATTCATCCAAAGTTAGTGATATTAATGTTTCCTACTAGGAATTGACATTTGGCTATGTATTCAGTTTACATAATCTTACTGTGCAAGAATAGACAAATAGGTGTTCATGAATAAAAAAAATCATTGCTCTTAACTCACTCCATCTCAAAGTAAACAGATTCAAATCTGATGGGCATCAGATAAAAAAGAAAAAGAGCCCACATTTTTGTTCTCATCAATGCCAAGTGTCATTTGATTCTTCTTCCATCACTTCCATCTATTTCTTCTTATTACACTATATTACACTTACTATGCGACAAAGAATTTTAACAATATATTTCAGTTGTTTTAACCCTTTCGTTACCAACTCAGCTGAAACCGGCTCTGGTTCTAAGTACAAATGTCTTGTTTTCATAAGTTTTGAATAAAAATCTACCAAACCTTAGCCACAATTTATGTTCCTAACACTAACTGAATGATAATTCAGTTATTTTACTAAATCCTTTGTTATATTTAGATTAATTGAAAGAAACACAGAGCATCTCAAAATAATATGGTAATGAAAGGGTTTAGGCAGTAAGCTGGCAGAATTGTTAGCATGCTAGACAAAATGCTTAGTGGTATTTTGACTGTCTTTACATTCTGAGTTCAAATTCTGCTGAGGTCGACTTTGTCTGTCATCCTTTCAGGGGAAATGAAATAAAGTACTCGTGGAGCACTGGGGTTGATGTAATCAATTAACACCCTCCTCCAAATTTCAGGCCTTGTGCCTATAATAGTATATTTTAGTTGCTGTGACTGTTTTAGGATTTGATAGTGAAGCAAATGATTTCTGAATGAAGATAAGTAGTTTAATGAGTGAGAGATTTTTACTACTATATCATCAGTAAATGAAGTAATTCATAAATTACAGCAAGTTATGAACTAATTATTAAAGAGATTCATGTCATTCTTTGACAATCACCAAAACAATTTTCTAAGTTTGAATTAAAACCTTGGGAAAGTATCTACTTAGTGCCAAAAGGCATAATTCAACACTCATGTTCAATATCAATGATATGAGATACCAATGTTCAGTTGCTGAATAAATAAAATCACCACTCCAGTATGTGATCTAATACATCTAAAAATTATATAACATTAATCCTGATGAAAAGATCCTGGCTTTGGGTAAGAGAAAATACAGCAGGATCAGTTAATTATGATTTTATTCAACATATTCTCCTCTTAGATTCACACACTATTGCAGTGGTCCTTCAGTTTCTTTAAGCCCCGTGAAAGAACTCAGAAGGTTGGGCCTGCAACCAGGCATTTCATGATACCTTTAAAGTCAGGAACTTTTCAGCAGCCCTTCATATATGATATTCATGAAATGTATATTAAGTTCATGCATGGTGCAGACATAGTTGTGTGGTTGAGAAACTTGCTTCCGAACCATGTGGTTTCTGGTTCAGTCACACTGTGTGGCATCTTGGGTGTCTTCTTCAAAAGTCCTGAGCTGACAAATGAAAGTTTTGTAACAGGATTTAGTGGACAGAAATTCTGTGTGTTTCAATTCCCTGGTCTTGATATTGCACGAGAGATGTTAACAAACATTACCATTATACAAGTAGTGCCTTTTTTTTTTGCAGTCTTCTTTGAAAACATGTCCTACTATTATGCTGCTCATGTTCAAAGGACAAGGAGAAATATTACCTCACTTTTAAACTAGTGAGGGTTGGCAACAGTGAGGGCATCTGGCTTAGGAAATCTGCCTCACTGAATACTGTTTGACCCATGCAAGCATGGAAAAGTTGGCATTAAGACGATGATAATGTTGCTACCAGTATTTGAAATATATTTCATTTGTAACTTTTACTGTTAATTCCCACAAGTTAGATTTAGTACTAGAAATGAGTTACTGTGATTTTTAATGTCTTCATAAAAGAATTGAAAAATGTATGATTTTAATATTCTTTCCTCAATAACGAGGGAAAGAAACAAGGCTGCGATGTCTGAAAGTTGAAAAAAGAAACAATTAACAGCTGTCTGGTATCTATCCAAGAATTATAAATATAACATTTCTGTCTCTCTACCACTTCATGTGAGTTGGCATCAATTATGAATGTACACATAAATACACACATAAAAAATAGATGTATTTAAATATGTGTGATTTCATTTCTAAGTTTAAAGAGAGAAATCGACTGATTAGTTAACTCCAGTGTGATTATTCAGCATTGAAAAGTTTATATGATATTAAACCTGAAAAAATTTTTTATTAGGTGTCAATAAAAGCAATTTTATGTCATCAAAAAGATCAACCAAAACAGAAACCAAAATTGTTTTTTCTAAGGCAATTTCTAATAATTTAATGTATTTAATTTTCATATTTTAGACCAAAAGAAGCATTAAAATTTTCTTATTTCAGACATTCTTTAGGATTCACCAATGAAGAAAATCATCATCATCATCATCATCATCATCATCAACAGCAGCAGCAGCTGGGTAGTGAGCTAGCTGAATTGTTAGCACATCAGACAAAATGCTTAGTAACATTTCTTTTGGCTCTTTACATTCTGAGTTCAAAAATAACTGCAGCTAACTCATCCCCCTCCCCCCGTCCGCCAGACTGCTGCCCTTGTGGCAAAATTTGAAACCATCATTATTATTCTGCCAGTTCGTTTCCCTAATGGGCAGCGAACTGGCAAAATTGCCAGCATGCTGGATAAAATGCTTCATGGCATTTTGTCTTTCTGTACATTCTTAGTTCAAATACCACCGAGGTTGACTTTACCTTTCATCATTTTGGGGTTGATAAAATAAGTAGCAATCGAGTACTGGGGTTGATGTGATCAACTTACCCTCTCCCCATAACCACTGGCCCTCTACCAAAATTTGAAACCATCACTATTATTATTATTGTTTGATGCAACCACTCAGCCTATTTTACTGGATATGATAGAAAGTGTCAGCTATCCACATCCAGCAGACTAAGGTAACATGTTTACTGACCATGCTACAAGAGGTTTGATTTTTGTAGGCGTTCCATCTATACCTGGTAACTGAGTGCTGATGCTTCCAAACATGCCTATTACTATTGGTATCAAATTTATCACTCAAACAAAAAAAATTATTATCATTATTATTATTATTATTATTAAGAGAGTATTATAGTTGACTTGAAGCATTGTGTATTGTTTGTAAAGAATAAAATATTTTGAATGACACAACAATGCACTATAATACAAACAATGGACTATAATAACTGTTGTAATTTAATCATCCATAGTCTGATATATTTCAGAATAAAATTCCTTCTTCAGATATCCCCCTAGGAATTGATGGAGTCGCTACTATAATCAGTTTTTCCAACAACTTTGGAAAACCAATTATAGCAGCGGCTCCATCAATTCCTAGGGATATCTGTGGGAAAACCGATTATAGTAGTGACTCCATCAATTCTTAGGGATATATGAAGAAGGAATTTTATTCCGAAATATATCAGATTGAGCGAAATCGTTGCCAGTGCCCCTGGACTGGCTCTTGTGCGGGTGGCACATAAAAGACACCATTTCGAGCATGGCTGTTTTCGTGCGGGTGACACGTAAAAGCACCCACTACACTCTCTGAGTGGTTGGCGTTAGGAAGGGCATCTAGCTGTAAAAACTCTGCCAAATTAGATTGGAGCCTGGTGTTGCCATCCGGTTTCACCAGTCCTCAGTCAAATCGGCCAACCCATGCTAGCATGGAAGGCGGACGTTAAACGATGATGATGGATGATTAAATTACAACAGTTATTATAGTCTATTGTTTGTATTATAGTGCATTGTTGTGTCATTCAAAATATTTTATTATTATTATTATTATTATTATTATTCAGTAGTCTTATTTTTATCATGTGCTTTCACTGCATTACCAAGCACAGCTCTGTGTGCCTTGGGTATCTGCTGTGGTTTGTTGTGGTGCTCTTATTTTCACTGTATTGAAAGTGCTTTACACAGGATGTGTGTGGTACCTGATAGTGCTATTTTGTGTATGTTATATACATTTGTAAGAAAAGGTGTTTTGGTTATGTATTTGTCTGAATGTTTTTTAATCATACCTAATGCATCAATCATCATAGGGATTGTTTCTGCTTATAGGCTCCACATTCAGGTTACCTCTATTTGCAGATCTTTGTATTTTGAGAGTTTCTCCGTTTCTTTTAGAGATACATTGTCATCTGTTGTTATTGATAAATTGATTAGAAGGCATTTTTTTCTTGGTAATCTCTGACAGCTATATCCGGCCTATTAGCCTTGTTTTTGTTTGTTCTTTTCCAAATAACTTTATCAAATACATTACCATCATCAGTAACTCTGTGTTTCTAACTTGGTGCCATTAGTTGAAAAATCGGTAGAGAATGTATTTCTCTTGCTTTTTTTGTTCACTCTTTTCAATTGTTCTATAAAGTTTCTTAGACTAGATACAGTTACTACATTCCTAAGCTAACTGTCTGCTACTTTAGTTTCACAACACAGATCCAAGAAATACTTTATTTTACCAGTAATAAAGATCATGTGCCAAACCATTGTGAAATTTATCTATAGAAAAACCTGTTATCATAAGAAGAGATTATTCTTAGAAGAAAAACACCAGTCATATCATCTGGTTGCTAACACCATTCATACCTTTACAGCAGTCAAAAGAATCTTATCTAATACTGAATGAGAAGTCTATCTCGTTGCATAGCATGAATGGTAATTACGTAATTTCTTTCTTAAGATGTATATTTCCCTAAAAAGTACATGTATTTGTGTGTATTTCAAAATATAGCTAACTGGAATATTCTACAGGGAGATTATTTGAAATTAAGAATACAAGGGATGAGATAATATATATATATATATATAATGTAGTATCTGGTGCTGGTGTCACATAAAAAGCACTGGTGCTGGTGCCACATAAAAATCACTCAGTACACTTTGTAAAGTTGTTGGCATTAGGAAGAGCATCCAGCCATAGAAATCATGCCACAACTGACAATGGAGCCTGGTGTGGCCTCCAGCCTTACTGCCTCCTGTCAGATCATTCAACCAAAGCCAGCATGGAAAATGGATGTTAAATGATGGTAATTATATGTGTGTGTGTGTGTGTTTGTGTATGTATATATGTATATATATATATATATATATATATATATATATATATATATATATATATATATATATATATGTATATGCATGTATGTATATATCATCATCGTTTAACAACCAATTTCCATGCTAGCATGGGTTGGACAATTTGACTGAGGACTGGCGAACCAGATGGCTACGCTAGGCTCCAATCTGATTTGGCAGAGTTTCTACAGCTGGATGCCCTTCCTAATGGCAACCACTCTGAGAGTGTAGTGGGTGCTTTTACGTGCCACTGGCACGAAGGCCAGTCAGGCGGTACTGGCAACGGCCATGCTCAAAATGGTGTATTTTATGTGCCACCTGTGCAGGAGCCAGTCCGGTGGCACTGGCAATGACCTTGCTCAAATGTCTTTTCACGTGCCACTAGCACAAGTGCCAGGAAGGCGACGCTGGTAACGTTTACGTTCAAATGGTGCTATTTACGTGCCACTGGCGTGGAAGCCAGACAGCTACTCTGGCAACGATCATGCTCAGATGGTGCTCTTAGCGCTCCACTGGTACAGGTGCCATCATGATTTCGCTTTCGCTTGCCCCAACAGGTCTTCGCAAGCCAAGTTTAGTGTCCAATGAAGGAGATGTTGGCATGGGTGCCACATGATATATATATATATATATATATATATATATCATAGGGTGTGGTGGGTAAATTATCACCATTTTATATTTTTCATTTCATGCATGCACATTGTTTGTTTTTGATTTTGTCGGCTACACAGTATATTAAGGTCAGCTGGGCCCGAGCACCTTGTGGTTGGGAGGCAAACTTTTCACCATACAACCATACCTGTATATACATTCACATACCTCTGCCTCCACCACACACATATAAAACCATAAAATCAGGAAGTATGAGAGGGGATATGGTTAATTTCTTCTGCCGCAAGACTTTTTAGGAGATTCATATGCCTTGCAGTCCATATAAGATGTTCTTTGAAATGAAAATGAGATACAGTATAAAAATTCAATGCAGAATGGAGCTGATACTGAAATACTTGTTACAAATTATCATCATCATCATTATGTTATATGTTTCTTTTTAAAATTCCATTCTTGTAGTGTTAGATTTGGGTGGGTCTAGCATCCATTTATGCTGGCAACATGATAGCTTGCATTTAGTGAGTTACTCTCACATTCCAAATAGAGTTACTATACTTACCTGCTGCTTGAAAAATTGATTCTCCTAGACAGGTGACAACAGTATTATTATCATCATTATCATCATTATCACTTAATATCAATCTTACATGCTAGCATGGCTTGGATGATTTGACAGGATCTGATATTCTGGAGGATTGTGTTGAGCCCCAGTGTCTGTTTTGGCATGGTTTTTTTTTATAGTTGGATGCTCTTCTCAATATCTTTATAGGTGCTTTTTTAGTGGTATTCATAATAATCATTATCATTTAACGTTTATTGTTCATACTGGCATGGGTTGGATGGTATGACCAGAGTTGGCAAGCTGAGAAGCTGCACAAGACTCCAGTCTGATTTGGCATGGTTTCTACAGATGGATGCCCTTCCTAATTCCAACCACTATAGAGTGTGTTGGAAGATTTTACGTTGTACCACATGGGTGCTTTTATGTGGTACCACCACGAGTGCTTTACATCACCATAAGGATTGGTCTTAACACTTCTGCTGAAAGGTATGGGTCTTCTTGAGCACGGCCAGGCACCAGGTATCTCAGTTCTTTGCCATCTCACCTGAAAGGTTCAGCTTCCTGATGTTGTTCTCCAGTACTTCATCCCATGTCTTCCTGGGTCTTTCATTTCCACATATTCTATCCACTTTAAAAGATCAGCACTTCTTCATTAACTAGCACTGTAAATTGGTGGGATTAGGAAAGGTATCCAACCCCAGCTGCAGAAGCCATGCCAAAACATAAATTGGTAAACGATGTCTCTGTACTCATTGGATTCTGTCAAACTATCCAACCCATGCCGGCATGATGGATAGTCATTAAATGATGTTGATGATGATGATATATAACATTGATTATGATGTTCTAATATAAAACAATTAATATGCTTTTTACTTGACTTTTTACATAAGTTCTGTCAGTATGTTTTCATTTCCTTGTATTTCATTTCTTCAGTAAAAACAATGAGTTCAATTATTTAGTAAGAGATTTTGTGTTTGAGAAAATAACTTAGTGAAATAATGAGACGAAATTTGAAAAAAAAAACAAGGTTTCACAAGACAAAAATTTCTCTTTCTTTTTTATTTGTTTCAGTCATTGGACTGTGGTCATGCTGGGGCACCACATTGAAGAGTTTAGTCAAATAAATTGGCCCCTAGTACTTACTATCTTTTAAGTCTAGTACTTATTCAAATGGTCTTTTTACACCAAACCTCTAAGTTACAGAGATGTAAACAAACCAACATTGGTTGTCAAGTGATGGTGAGGGGCCAAACACAGACATAAACACAGACAAACAGATAGACACATACATACACATACACATGCACTCACTCTCTCTCTCACACGCACACGCGCGCGCGCACACACACACACACACACACACACACACACACTCTCTCTCTCTCTCTCACACCCACACACACACACACACACACATGACTGGCTTCCACACAGGTTCACTTGCAAGGTATTAGTTGACTGGGGCTATAGTAGAAGGTACTTGCTCATGGTGGTGTGCAGTGGGACAGAATCCAAAACCTTGTAATTGCAAAGTGAGATTCTTAACTGCATAGCCATAGCTGCATCTACAGAAATAAAGATGTACTTGGCATCACAAACCTGTAGGTTACAATGGAATGTGACCACTGGTAATCAATCGGAGGCTCTTTTTTAATAGTTCAAAGACAAGTGAAAAATATGTTTCATTACACAACTTGCTTTGATTCCAATTTTCAGGCCGTCTTAGTCTCAAGATAATGTAATATTAAAATGAAATTTTGCAAAGAACAAATAAAACATAATTTTCTTTTTGTAGTATATGGAAATTTCAACAAATAATTTAACAAAAACACTAGATTACTTTTTATATTAAGTATGATTTTACCATTAATGCAAATATATATTTAGTATTGATCTGGGGTCACAGACTTGAGATTTCTCACCAACTGAAGAAAGCCAGATATTAGGACTTGGTTTATTGGGTCTTGTCAAAGGATGGCACACAGCTTTATTCCCTGTTGAAGTTAACTGCTGTGTTTTTTTTTAGCAAGAGTGGCACACTATTTCCTGTTGAGAAGATTAATTTGGAACACAAGCAATTGAAGAAAGCCATCAAGGAGACAGCCATAGTAGCCGAAACTAATTCAAGGTGGTTGTTGTTGATGAGAGTCCATGCTAACATCTGTTCTATAGGCAAAGGCTAATTTAGTCATCACTGCCCAACTCAGGGGAAGCATACAGACTAAGAAGCAAAATGCTTGTGATACTGAGGCACTTACTTGTACATATATAGATGGGTTTTAAATGTTGCAAAAAGCTTAGTGCCAGAAAAGCCTGCAATATTGTAAATTAGCTCCTACAGTTTGTGCGTGGGGCAAAGCATCTCTGGTGTTTATTTCACTTTATTTCTCCTTTAATATGAGCATTATTTGCATAAAGATTAGAGAGATGAGCTAAGTGATCTCAGAGGTTATTCTGGTTTGTCTTAAATATGCAAATTCATTATCCCCCTAAGATAATCAGTACTGAGATCATTTAATTACATAAGAATGATAATCTCTCTTATCTCATGGTGCACCCTGTCTAGTTTCTGTGGACAAAGAGGAGATAACCCCTCTGAAATGCTTACATCCCACAGTCTTGGTAGGTGGTGCTGAGAGGTGATTTTGGTGTATTTACACCATTTGTCTTCAGTAAGAAATTGGTTTCATAACAAAACACTGTGAATGGCTTTCTTATGGGTTTGAATATGCCCCAAGCATATTTCAACCAGTATTTAATTAACTATATTCTTTTTTTAGAGTATAATCAATAAATAGTCTTATCAGCCTTTTCAAAAGAAACTAATATGAATATAATTCCACATATGGATATAATTTATATTTTTATTGGCTGTGACTTATACAATGTAATTATTGTTGTTGTTGGCACTCTGTCGCTTACGATGTCGAGGGTTCCAGTTGATCCAATCAACGGAACAGCTTGCTCGTGAAATTAACGGGCAAGTGGCTGAGCACTCCACAGACATGTGTACCCTTAACGTAATTCTCGGGGATATTTAGCGTGACACAGTGTGACAAGGCTGGCCCTTTGAAATACGGGTACAACATAAACCGAAAGAAAGAGTGAGAGAAAGTTGTGGTGGAAGAGTACAGCAGGGTTCGCCACCATCCCTGCCAGAGCCTCGTGGAGCTTTAGGTGTTTTTGCTCAATAAACACTCACAACGCCTGGTCTGGGAATCGAAATCGCGATCCTATGACCGCGAGTCCGCTGCCCTAACCACTGGGCCATTGTGCCTCCACACAATGTAACTATATATTGGACTGAATATATAGACACTAGGGTAAGAAAATTGTCAATTATAAGTTAAATTATTACATCATTTACACACAAAAGGGAGTAATTTATTTAATGTTTTATCAGTCAAGCTCTCTCACAACTACTGATCTTTTTTATTACCACTCATTCAATTTTTAGGTCTTTCAATATATAATATAATTACAACATTAGCAATTATTATGCTATTAGAAATGCTGGAAAATAGAAAAAATAGAAAAATAGAAAAAGGACCCTGTAATAACACAAAATTTCAAGCTGAATAGTCATAAATGTAACTGAATTTTAAAAATATTCATATCTCAAAGCATTTGTTTTCCAACAATAACAACAACAACAACTACATTCTGTAATTAACAACATATTTAATTGATCACAGTTTAATGGATTCTATTGAAAAACTGTCATTTTGGGCCTTTTAAAAGCACTACAAAAGAGGAAGATGCCTTCTCTAAAAATATTTCAATGAGCATAACTAAAGATGCTAGTCAATATTATACATTGGTGAGCTGGCCAGAAAATTTACATAACAGTCCTTGTAATGTTTAAAAATTGTTTGAATGTGACGTATTGTAGTTTCAGATTTAAATGAAGGGCTTCCTTTTATGACAGTAAAATTTGTGAAGTTTATCATGACAGGCATGTAATTCTCAATTAAGCAACAATAAATTCATGCAGACGAAATGTAAAGTAAAAGGGTGTAGGAAAATCCATTTGTCATCTTGTGTGCTCTTGTAAAACTGTTGCTTACTTAATTTCTGCCAATTTCTGTAAACGAAATATAGTTTGAGCATTATACATTATATTTTATACATGCTATCATATAGCATTTTGTTTTTTTCCAAAACATTTTTCAATTTTTATAAAAAATAGTCCATTAGCAAATATTATTTTGCTATAGTATATATTATGAGTTATAGCTACCTTACATACCTGTGTATATATATCATTCTTAATTACAGCTTTTTTTTATTTCAACAATAAACTACTTAATTGTATTTAGATTTATGAAAATTATATAAATATTTTCTTTAAGCATGTTTGAAATTTGTGCGCTTCTATTTTTATGTACGTGTGCGTGTTTATATGCATGTGTGTGTGTATATATATATATAAATATATATGTATATATATAAAAATTCAGGATTCAAGTAAATCAGGTCCTTAAATAGTAAAGCACCAAGGTCAGGCCAGTCAAATTGCTATTGCGTACAAACAGTATCTGAGGAACAAATATGTACTTACTAAAGTAAACACGCATTTATATTCCAGTTGTATGTACAATCACAAATGGCTGACTGAATATACTATGAGTCTCAAGGCTGTACATAGGTACAAACACTGCACCAATTGTACTGCACTCAATAGACTCCAAATCCATGTGAACTGCAGGTTTCAAGTAAGGTGAATAATAAGCAAATAACAACAGATGGATTGTGGTTCACTGACTACAACTGTTTCGGACATGTTTTTTTATTGATGAATAGAATTATGTCATGCAAAAAAAAAAAAAAGATGCTTTCATCAGGTGAATATATGTATGAATTAAACATTTCAAAACATCTTAAATTCCAAAGCAAATGCCATTTCATGACACTCTGACCAAAATTTAGAGAGTCACAAAATAGCATTTGCTTTGGAATTTAAGATGCTTTGAAATGCTTAATTCGTACATATATTCACCTGATGAAAACGGGTTTCTCTTTTGCATGATGTAATAATTCTTTTCAATAAATACACATCTGAAACAACTGTAGTGAGTGAAACACAACCCATCTGTTATTTGTTTATCTATCTATCTATCTATCTATCTATCTATCTATCTACCTACCTATCTATCTATCTATATATATATAGGTATAGTAGAACAAATGAGAAATAGAATTCAATACCTGAATGTATATACTTATTTTATTTTTAATTGGCAGAAAATCACGAAAGTAACTCAAGGGTCAAGAGTTTCATGCATGGCACTTGGCACTTATCAAATTAGGTTTGATAAGTGCTATGAATGTAACTATCAGCCCTTGAGTCACTTTTGTAACTTTCTCATGATTAAAAGTAATGAAAGTATATATACACACATGCATATATTTATATATATACACACAGACACACACATATATATGCATGCAAATTTTTGTGTTTATCTAGTCATTTATTTCTACATATAAAATACAAAGAATCAACTAAACTAACAAGCTTCCACTTTCTTCCTTTTTGTTACTTAAATAGTTAAAAAAACTCTCAAAATTATTCACAACCTGCTGCAAAAGAACTTTCCTATCCCTTAATTGTTATCCTTAAAAAGAGGATTAGGATTAGTCAAATCTTTTGTTGCCTTTATTTATACTATCACGTAAGTCTGGTTCTGAATGAAAAGTATGCATTTTACCATTTTCTTCCTCAGCTGCTTCTTCTGAAGCTGATTTTTGTAGTTGCTTCAGTTTGTCAATACGCTTTCGATCTGGTTCGAAAGAAGCAAAAAGTTCATGAAAACTATGACATCTTTCAGCATGATCATTGACTTCATTTTCAGCAACTTTTTCAAATGATATTGGACTGTCAGTAGCATTGACAAATTCTCTTGCAGATGATATACTCCAGCGACTCCTACTTTTATTTGATGAAGCTGGTGATGACTTTTCTCTCTGTTTTTCATTATTAGAAGATTCATTTGGTGTTTCTCCACCTTGTTCATCTCTCACATTATCATCAGACGAAGAGAGGCACTTCTCAGAGCTTTGTGACCGTTGTCTAGGTATGGGTAAAGGAGGTTTAGAAGCAGTGGAACTATCTTCTGTAGCTAAATTTTCATCAGAGAGTAATGGCTGAGGACTCTCATTTTCTTGCATCATCATTTGTTGAGCTATTACTATTTTTTGTCTTGCTTTTGCTTCATGTCGCTGTTTTACATTTCGTGGAGTCATAACTTTAGAAGATGATTGACTTTTTGGAGAAGATTTTGAGCTTTGTGAATCATCAGAAAACTTATTTCCTTGTTCTTCACTAATTTCACTGATTGGTCGTCTTTCATGTCTCGACCTGGTCCTAACTTTACGATGACGATCTTCATCACTTGAGCTGAAAAGATCCAACATTTTGGCTATACCTTTTGAAACTGGTCGTTTTTTCTGTTGTACCATTTCAGCCGAACTGTCACTTGAACATGACTGTTCTTGCCTTAATTGTTGCTGGAAGTTTTGTTTTGAAATATTTCCATTTTCCTGAATTTCTCTATTTCCATTACTACTCTGGGATTGACTACTAGAAGTAGTGTGTTTCATATCAAAATCAGGTGGTGTTGACTTTCTATGATTTCTTTCGTCATCTCGTCCTGATTTACGATGTAGACTAGAAGATCGTGGCGGAGGTTTGGGTCGAGGTGTACCATTAATTAGTCTTGAACTACCGTCTGAAGTGTCAGATCGTGCAGAAGATTTTGACCGTGATCCTTTTTCTACTGTTATTGAGGACAAATATACACTTGGACCATCATTACCTTCTTTACCACTATTTCTACTCTGGAATTTCTTACTTTCTTGGTTCATTTCATTTGCTAGTGACCTCCTTTGGCGTCTTGTTCTTGCACGCCGTGTAGGAACATCAGAAGTAGACAATACTGAATCTCCTGATGCATCTTCAGTTTTGATTAAAGGTGATTCAGTAACTGAAGGAGAATTTGATGTCTGAGATTCAGTTTTTATTGGGTATTTGCTACCAATATCTTTCACTGGAACTTGCATTAATTCTCGATATCTTTGACTAGTGGTTAATCCATGGTCAGATGTTGACAAGTAGCGCATGTCAGAATGAAATGAGTCTGAACTGACATGTCCAGTTGTATTATCATACAGCTGGGAAAATGAAGAAGATAATCTAAAACAATGGCTTTCTTGGCTTGAATATGGAGAAGAAAAATTGCTTGGTTTGTTGCAGTCCAATAAGGTTTCATTGCCGATATTAAGTTGGGTGTAAATTTTTTCCAATTCATTAAGTGCTTCACTAAGTTTAGCTTTCCTGTTTACAAAATGTTCTGTATTAGATTTTTTGCTGCTTGAAGATTTAACATCAGCTGAAAGCATTGCACTTGTTGCAGGAGAGAATTTCTTGAGAGTGTTGAGAATTCTGTCAAGATTTGATTCATCTGCTTTGAGTATCTTTGATTTAATTTCTGAAAGCTTATCTTCGACTTGACTTGCAAGAACTTTAAGTTCCTCTATATTTTCTTCTGGTTGAGCAGGTGTGTAGGTAGTTGGCTTTTCATTGTCTCTAAAAGCAAACATGACATTATTATTTCCTTCCTGGATATTCTTAATTAGAAAGGCTAAATCATCACCAGATGGAGAACGTTCAACCAAACCTGTGTTGATGAGTTTCTCTTTCAGCACAGAGGGATCTAGTTGATAGTTACCATTGACAACATTTTCATACTGTTTCTCTCCTAGTTTAGTCATAGATTGGTACATCAAATTTCCATGGTTGCCTTCTTGAAGTTGTAAAAGATTTTGTTGGGAAGAAAACTCAGGACGTTCTGCAGAGGGACCGCTATTACAAGCAGCCTTTAACATTTGAGAATGAACTTCTAATTGATCTCCATGGTAAGACCCTGAATGATAAGACAGGGGCCTTTTTGGTGAACTTGATTTGTGAGACATGTCCGAATGGCTGCCAAATATCTTTCTTTGACTATTTGACATTCTGTTACCAAGGACTGGCTGTAGATCCAAAAGAACTTCATCTAATGCATTCATATTAGCAATCTTGTTTGAAGATTTGAGACTTGAAGTTGAATATGGTTTGGATTGAGGTTTATTATCAGCATTAGATGCTGGAAAAGAAGGTAAGGAAAAAGGTTTCATATGCTGAGTAGATGCTGCATCCATTTGACAAGAAGTAAATGCTTTTGTAGAATCAATTTCAGTTGAGTTCTTTCTTTCTGAAGGACTTTCTTTCATAAGATGATCAAAGTTTGTTAATTCCTCAATTTCTTTCCAAAAAGGGTCTTCAGAAAAGGGGATTGTTTCTAGAGTTCTGGCTGTAACTCGTTCAATACTAACTGGTCCTTGATGACTGTCCATTTGAGGTGACCATATCTCTGAATCTTTGAGTTTTTCTTGCATTCCACCAATCAAATTTTTCCAGTTACCATGTTCTGCATTTCTTCTGTTTGATACCATTTGACTAATGCTATGGTCAGATGTTATATCACTTTTCCTTCTGAGGAAATTTCCAGTTGGTATGTTGGTATTGTTTATATCCTGAGGATACAATACAGTTTTCTTCTCATTTGTTTTCAATTCCAAAGTAGTAGATCCACTATTTGGTGCAGAAGCAGCTGTATGATGCTTTGGAATAAAAAACTGATAATCTTTGTTTGTCAGTGGGCTGGAGGCTGGTATAAGTGTATCACCTGTGTTATTACTTGAAAAATTTCTTACTGGAAGGAAAAGAGGGCTGTCTATTGTTGGTGATTTATTTATTCCTTCATGATAGCTATGGCTGAGACCATTTGCAGTTGTGTTATTTACATCTGGTGATATTTGGAGAAGACTTTTGTTTATATCGACCATAATTTTTGAATGGGTTTTACCTTTAAATAAGTCACCATCAGATATAGACCCAGTTTGTGAAAGACTTCTGGTCATATTGCTTTTACTCATATTTTTATTTACATTAACTGGTTTGGTAGGTACATCTGAAGAATAAGGCTTTGTCGCTACAGAATCTTCATCGATAACAGCTAAATATTTTGACCACTCACTCGCCATATGTTTTACTGTTGTTGGCAAATGGTTCTCCCCAATGTCAGGAATTTCTCCTGTTTTACTGTCTACTGGTGGATTTTTGAGTGACGTTTTCATTTTAGTTTCCCACTTTTTCACTCTTTCAGCTACTTCAATGTCATATTCTACATCAGAAAACATTCCAGTATCTTTAATTGGTAAGGCTAACTCATTTTCTGGAGTTTCACTTTTACTACTAATATTAGCTTTAGTTGAGCTTACTATAGAGGGTGCAGAACAGCTTAAAGATTTTTTAATTACCTCAGGAGAGCTTTTTATTTTGTTAGATTCTGACACCAAAATACTTTCTGAAATAGTTATAAGTGGTTTATACTGGGTCATAGTTTCAGCATTTTCCAATGGCTTTGATGGCTGATTATCTCTCTGGTTTTGGTTAGCTGCTGGTTGGGCATTATCATGAGATTTTAGCCAAGACATACAAGATTGGAATGCACTACTCTCACAGACAGGGGACTGTGTAATTAAAACTGGCTCTGAAATTCTAATTGGGGTTGGGCGAAGAATTGGCTGTCTATTTTCAGTATAAATTTGTGAAGATGTAATGGGTTGTTTGTTTCTAGGAGTAACAGGAAGTAGTTTTGAACCTGTACACTGTTGTGACATTAAGACTGGTTCAGAGGACATTTTTAGTAGAACTGGTTTTGAAGTTGTTACTAATTCTGGAATTTTAGGCATAACTGGCTGTAACATTGGAATTGGTTCTGAGACCTTTGGTAAACCAGATGCTTCTGATGCTGATATAGGTTTCTCATTTTGTGAGTTTGAATGCTGTGTTAATTGAAGAGTATTATTGACACTTGTTGGTTCTATGTATTGCTTATTTGATTCTAACAGCTCATCAAGTGAATCTCCATCACTGTAAGATTTTGATGAATAATTTGTTGTATGTTTTATATTTGATTCTTTGGAATTTGAATCTATGCCTGTTTTAGATCTACGATTTTTTTGTTTTTGCTCAGCTTTGGATTTTTCCTTTTTTTGTTCTTGGAAAGGATGTTGATCCACTTTGGCGGGTAATTGAGGTGATTTTGGTTGTGTTGGAACATATGGCTGAAAACTCAATGGGCGAGTGTTCAATTGAGGATTATGCCCATTAGATAAGAGAAAAGCATTTTGCAAGGAACTATTTGTTTCAAAGTTTCTGTTTTGATTAATGAAATTTTCAGGTTGTTGTTGCTGAAATGTTTGTTGCTGAAATATTTGTTGTTGTTGTTGCTGCTGCTGCTGAGGAGGAGGAGGAGGAGGAGGACTGATACATTGGATATTGTTCCCAAAAGCAAAGGCTGTGGAATTTCTGTTTGGATTGCTTGCAGCTGCCTTCCTGTTTTCACACTGAAAATTTGTATTTATTATTTGAGAATCTGTTCCATTTCTATTTTCTTTCTGTAAAGAATTGTTGAAATTATTTGATAACCCAATATTTTGGTTATTTTTGCGAGGATATTCAACAACAACCATTCTTGGTTTTGGTTTTTCTGGTTGGCTTGGAGGTTTGTTATCTCTTTTGAATGTAAGAGGTGGAGACAAGCTTCCACTTGCAGTAAATCCTAGAGACATAGGTCGGTAGCAAGGAAAAGAAGCTGTCATTTGAGCTGGCTTTGAAACTTCTGTCTTTAGTTTTGGTTCTAGAACAATTTGATCACCTGAAATATTAAGATAATTTGTGTATTCTTGACCAGATCTAGCGGTTACACCTTCATATTCCCCTATGGAGGCTTTTCTACCTTTTCCACGGCCTGCTTGAACTTGGGAAAGTCTCTGACGAATTTGGTTTGAAATTTCAGAGTGTGGGTTGGTTTCTTCATCAGATGTGGGATAATTTTCCATTCTCTGTTGTCTCATTTCTTCTAACCGCTGAAACTTAGCTTTTTGAGGAATGGCTGCATTAACTCTGTTAGGATTACTCCATGTATTTTGATGGTCCTGCTTATTTCCACTTGAAGGTGATGGAATACCTGCATGTGGTCGATTGATTGAATTTGGCATGGTTTGGCTTTTGTTTTCTTGTTGTTGTTGTTGTTGTTGTTGTGGTGGTGGTGGTGGTGGAGTGATTAGTTTCCATTCTGTTGCTTTGGTTTTATCATGCCGTTTTGTCTTTTTTATCAAAAGTGGATTCCGTGTCCATCGCTTTGGTCCACTATCTCCTGAATCAGTGTCACTGTCCGATAGATTAATGTTAACGATATCATCTTCGGAGAACTGGCGCAAACATAATGGATGAGGACTTTTGCGTGGTTCATGACTAATAGCCCATTGTGGTCCAGATGTATCTTGTCTACTAGGGCTTAGATGTCGTCGAGGACCTTCACTTCTTGAACGATGACGTGCTTTGGTTTGACTATCACTAGGCACAGCAACTCTTCTTCCTTGTCTTTCATGTCTTTCCATCAAAGGGTCATCTGTTGCTTGACTGGTTGCTCTTGACCCTTGACCTCTAGACAGACTTTTCAGTTTCTCATCTGCACTCTGAAATTATATAAAAAGTAATACTTAAAGAAAATGACTAAATGTGAAAGAAATCATGTCATATATCTTTCAATTAAAAAAAATTACAAAAATATAACATTTGAAAACATAATTCTTGAAAGTATTAAAAGTCGCATGCAATCTTGAGATCATGGCTGTTGGAAAATGATTAATGTGGTGTATCTAAAATTATTACATCAAATTATAAAGAATTCAACTGTTGTAGTATTTGCACAGAATATGCAACATTACTTCTTTCTAACAAATTGAACATGTCTGTGTGATTAAGAAATTTCCCTATTATAGCCCTGGGTTGATCAGTGCCTTGTGAATGAATCTGGCAGATAGAAACTTTTGTATGTTATTGTCATTGTCATTGTTGTTGTTGGTACTGCTGTGTAACCATTGCCATCATTGTTGTCATCCTCTTGTCCTCATTGTTCTTGTCATTGTTACCACCATCACCAACACCACCACCACCACCACCACCACCACTGCCACTGCTGCTCCTCCCACCACTACCCTCATTTTAATGTCACATGGGTTAGATGGAATTTGTTGATGTGCATTTTCAATCAATGGATACACTTGTTGTTGCCAACCCTCATCTGTTTCCAAGTGAAGTAATATTTTCCCATGACCAGACACTGCTTGCATGACAGTAACGTTTATTTACAACAATTACATGATATCAAGGCAAGGAATCTGTAACACGTATACACACAAACACACACACACACATGTATATTCACACACACACACACACACACACATATATATATACATACATTTATATATATGTATTTACATACATATACACACACACACACACATATAAATTAAAGTAGACAGCAGTTTGTTGCAATGTTTCACCAAAAATTGGAAACTATAATCGTCACTAAATGTGACTTTGGTGTTAGAAACATCTACAATGCTAGAAATAAGAGCTAAAATGCTCTAATGCTGTAGTCAAAGCACATAATTGTATACATATGCACTGATAGGATTGTAATCGTCTGAAAACACTGTTCAAGAATTCTTTATACTGACCGTCAGTTTTGGAAATTTCTGTTGTCTCATTAGTAAGGATTGGCTCCACTTTGGCAGATTGTGGACTTAATTCTCTATCAGTATATATGTTTTTATCATAGAAGTGTATGGAGGATGTAGCAAATTGGTAATGTGTATACAGAAAATTAATGTAGACATCAGTTTGCAATGTTTCACCAAAAAGGAAAACTATAATCGTCACTAAATATGACTAGGGTGTTAGAAATACCTACATTGCTAGAAATAGGAGCCAAAATGCTCTAATGCATTTTAGCAGTTTTTATGTGTTTTGATTACAGCATTAGAGTATTTTAGCCCTCATTTCTTGCAATGTATGTGTTTCTAGCACCCTATTCACATTTATATATACATACATACATATATATATATATATATATATATATATATATATATATATATA
>NC_068981.1:71811757-71821186 GCF_001194135.2 Octopus bimaculoides
ACACACACACACACACACACACACACACACACACACACACACACACACACATCAAGTAAAAATGCAAAAAATGCAAAGATATGTTTTCACATAGCAAAAGTTTTCATATACCAGTTTTACAGTTAAATTACTAGTGTATATTTTCAGAATGTGAGTTTTACATACACAACATGAAAAAAGAGAGAGTAAAAAAAAGAAATCACATATTACTGAAAAGTTTTTGTAGAACAGAAGTTTTACTGAATAAAGTTTAGTGCATGTTGTCACCCAGAGGCATTTTGCAGAGAAAGAAAATCCTATTGTACTAAGAAAAATCATATTTCACTGACTGGAGCTGTTTTTACTGTTGTTCAGCTTTGATCCTAAAATGCATTGACAAAACACACTTTGAACTTTGATAAGCTGAATGACAGTGAACAAAAAAATTTACAAACAAACCAGAAGCATTATAATCACTGGTTTATCAGGAACTTTAAAACAAACCATACATATTTTGTAATATTGTGGAAATAATGGAAAGAGCTATATTATTTTGGATAAAAAAGGAAAACCAATAACACAACAGCATTTGTATGATGTTTGTGTTAGAACTGCAATACTGGATGATAGTGAGATATGTGCCTTGAATATAGAGGACTTAAAATGACTGGAAAGGAATGAAGCAAGCATGTTCAACTGGATGTGTAATGTAAGTGTGCCTGAATGACAGTATAAGTTGGCTGAGAGAAAACTGGGCATAAGAGGAATCATATGTAGTGTACAAGGGAAAGATTGCATTGGTATGATCTTGTTATGCATATGAATGAGGACAGCTGTATAAAGAAGTGCCAGTCACTTAATGTGGTTGGAGCTCACATAAAAGTGTTCCAGAACAATCTGGGATGAAATAGTGAAGGCTGAACTCAGGACCTTGAACCTCACAGTGATGTTGACAAAGGACCACACCAGGTGATGATGACAAAGGACTGGGAAGGCTGGTGATATGCTGTTTTTTGAGAAGATCTGCCCATCTTGGAAGCAGTGTGTATGTGTATGTATATATATATAAATGCATAATCAATGTGTATGAATATATATATAAATGCACAATCTTCTTCAAATACCCCACTCCACTAATCATCTCTCTCTTGATACCACTTTATTTTTCTTGCTACCTGGAACCATTTCATTTGTTAGTTATTCTTCATGCATTAATATTGCTCCTTCTGTTCTTATGTTAAATTGGTTGACTCACCCACACCACTGAGCCACAAAATTAATCCTCCTCATGCACTATGGTTCTCTCTCTCTCTCTCTCTCTCTACTTCTCCAGACTACCCAACCATGTGTCAACTCTCTCTCTCTCTCATCTTCCTCTTGTCTGCTATATCATCACTGTTATCCTGCTACTCTCCCCACTACTCTCTTCTGTATCCTTCTACCTTCTCCAACTCATGCATCATTGGTCATCTCCACTCTTTATTCTCTACTCCCTACATCTACTCTTCAACCCTACCTAATCTTTACAGTTTTGTCTACCTCCCCTCACCTCTCCCATTCTTCCATCTTTTGCTCCCTCATACACTCTTGAAAACCCCCACCCCTACTCCTGTACCTTGAGGGGTCACATAGACACCTCATTACCACTATTTATTTCTTTGTAGCTCCTACACACCAGTACAGCCCTTTCTTCTAAATGTTAGTAGCCATGTAGCCTCTCTACAACAAAAACCTGCATGCTTGCATGGGTCAGATGGAATTTGTTGAAGAAAAGTTTCTACAGTTGGATACCCTTCCAATTGCCAATGCTCACCTGTTTCCAAGTAAGTTAATACTCCCCATGACCAGATATGTTTTTCACAGAAGAATGGAATGGAAATGAAGGACACTGCTGGCATGATGGTGACATTTGTTTACGCTGTCACATGCAGTCTAAGTAAAGAGACATTAACACACGCACACACACACACACACACATATGCATGCATGCATGTATGTGTGTATGTGTAAGGCTTTGGTCATCCCTGGTCTGTAGTAGAAGACACTTGCCCAAGGTACCATGCTGTGGGACTGAACTCAAGGTCATGTAGTTGGGAAGCAAACTTCTTACCACATAGCCATGCATGTGCCTAGTAATTGCATGTAGTATTATAAAATAGTGTAAAATGATAGTGTAGAATGAGGTAACCATATAATAATACAACTATATAGATGAGGAAATAATAACTTTCAAGATAGGAAAGTGATATGATTATAAGTATAAAGAGATTATGACGTAAATATCATTACAATATGGATGAAGTAAAAATAACTTTCTTTTCACGAGATGTTAATGCAAATGACAGTATAAAGTTTTAATATAGTATGAAATGACAAAACAATGTAAAATGATGGTGCTAATGTTAAATTTTAAAGTAAAATAAAAGAATATGTGATGTGATATTATGGGTACTACCCTGATAAAATAGAGATATATATAAAAAAGTAAAAATACTATAAAAAGTAAAAGATATATAGGTTAAGAGTAGGGGAAGAATATATGAGAAGGAAAATACTAAATAGAATGATTCCAGGTGGAAGGGTCCACTCTACCATATGTTGGTTTATTGTTACTTTGGTTCTAAGAAGGGTGTGTTGTTCATGTACAACATATATGCTAAATTCCAGCATGTGATAACCATCTGGATATTATTTAGAAATGGTGTGTTCATGAAGAAGATATGAGTTGTGTCCTTGGTATATACATTGCACTGTGTTCTATTGCCTTAGACAAAATCTTCCACCATATGTTGTATCCTTCAAATACCAAAAATAAGTTTAGAGAGCTGTTATGTTTCTCCTAGAAGGGTATCTGAATGAATGGAGATGTTAATGATATTTGAACTTGAAATCATTTGCAGTGAGATCAATATATACTTTTGAGAAAGAGCTGGTCATAACATTGCATTAATAAATAACACTTCTTATAGGTAGTTTTATTTAATAGTCTGGGAAAAGTACAATTATAACCTGATCCATGTCCTGTTTACATTACTGATATTGTTACTGGATCTTTTAGTTCTATATCTATTCAACTTAGGTAAATTAGAATAAGCAATACTTTGAGAAGTGCTGTTATCTACGTCGCAGTTGAATATTTATAAAGTATAAAGTGGGTGTATGTGTATACATCTAAATGACTCTCTCTCTCTCTCTCTCTCTCTCTCTTTCTCTTTGTATGAGTGTATATATATATATATATATATATATATATATATATGGGAGAATTTACGAAAAAAACAACAACAGACGAGGACAGGTGGTGTAAACAACAAAAGGATGTATTAGTTTAACGCTCGGGAATACAGAAAATCTTTAACGTTTCAAGCTACGCTCCTTAACAGAAAGAATACGGAGAAAACAAGGAGAAAAACACGGAGAAAAAAAAATTGAATGTTTTGTCAGCAATCAATCATGGCGAATGCCTGACAGGAAGTTGCCGGACAGGAAGTTCACACAGGAGAGCTAAGAAAAAGGGGAGATAACAAAAGAGGAAAGAAATGGTATATATGTAAATTGTGTATGGCAGAAAAATATATAATCCTTATGAACTCACATGAACCAGGAGGCTACCTGAACTCCAGGACTGAAGCTGTGAGAAGTTGTCCACATTTTCGGAAATTTTTACTTAAAAATTGGAAAACCTAGCTATCAAGCGAAGGAAGACAACTCACTCGGCCATAATTTTTTCAGAGGAATATTTCTTCAATTATCACCAGCCTTCTTGTGTTTTTTAAAAAAACATTCTTTGCAGAGAACAGTTATTGTTTAGAGAAACTGAAGATATGTCTAGTTCACACTAGATATGAAACCAATGGTTTTTTTTCTAAAACTGTTACTTTACACATACAGAAATATATATATATATATATATATATATATATATATATATGTATATATGCCAGTATGGATCATGAATGTTAAATGAGGGTGATACTACTACTACTACTACTACTACTACTACTACTACTACTACTACTACTACTACTAATAATAATAATAATAATAATAATAATAATAACAATAATAATATATTTTAAAAAAGGATTGACATAACTCTTCTTCTAATAATAATAATAATAATAATAATAATAATTATTATATATAATACATATAAAAACAAAAAAGTGGGTGAAAATGCACAATAATTTAAAAGATCTCTAGAGTTTAGAAATGGAGTGAAATGTCTTCAAGACTCCTTCACTGCAATGGGCTGTTGGATGTCACTAAAAGTCCATTTCCTTGATTCACATCTGGACTTTTTTGCAGAGAACCTTAGAGCAGTGTCTGATGAGCAAGTGGAACGCTTTCATCAAGATATTGCATCGATGGAACAACGATATCAAGGATTTTGGAATGCAGGAATGTAAGCTGACTACCGTTGGATGTTATACAGGGATGAACCTGAGACAAAATACCATAGAAAGTCCAAATCCCAAAGATTTTAAGTTGTTATGCATTTGAGTGTATTCTAACTTATTTGTACACAATAATTTTAATTTTGTACAATAAAAAGCCATGAAATTATCATATCTTGTATTCAATATACTTTATATAGACATGCTTTATGTATCCTATAAGTTAAAACAGCAGGTATTATTAACAGGAAAATGTGGCCTGATAGAGGAAATTGGAATTCAGATTTGTAATCAGCATCAAAAATTAACTCAGAATTGTCAATCAGTAACTCTGATGATTAAAAAAAGTTTCATTTTGTTGACCAGTGTTATTGGTTTTCTATCTGAAATTCGCTTATATAGTCAAAAGTTTTAGATTTCAAACATTTAAAACATTTATTCAATAAAATCAAATATCCCGTTACCTTTCATTGTTTATGAAGATTATTATTTTCAATCATTACAACAGCACTATTTAATTGCAATTTTAGTATCTTTTTATAGATTAACTAGATTTTGCCATTTGTGTTTTGAAATATTTGACATTATATTCCTATTTTATTTTTCAGTTGAATAGAAAAATTTACAATGTGTTCCTCGAAAGTACCAAGGGCTTTATTCTTTCCTTTCTTTGGATAAAATTTGCTTTTATTCTTTACAAGTGATTCATCTTTATTATTATATTCTCTTAAAAAAAACGTATTTAGCTAGTCTAAGTTTTCAGCTGAATCCTGTGATGTTATGATTTTTTATTTCAGTGAAGTTGAACTTTTGGGGAGTGGGTTCATTCTAAAAAACAACTGCTCTTTTTACTCATGTTTTGCATTAATAGTTCTAGTTTGAGTTGATTCATCAAATCTATCAGTATAGAACTTGTGTTTAAAATACTAGAAAATAATAACTATTAAGAAAAGATTGACAACTATAAACTAATAAGAAATCTGACCTTTATTGAATAAATATTGAAAATGTTTGACACCTAAAGAATTTCAAATGCAAAAGCAGCAATTCCTATGGGCTACCCAAAATACACAACAATAAGACTATAAGTGATGATTGTAAAAATATAAATCCAAACATATCAGAGTACCATCTGAAGACAATTTGAAACTCAGAGTAATCATAGCAGCACCTGCATATGAAACAGAGACTAAGCAACAGGACATCTTACCAAAACCTTTCTTAAAGCACATACAAAGTTTTATTCAAGATGATCTGGATTTACCTGATCACTTATCAAACATAGTGAATCAAAATAAAATTATTATTTCTTTTTACATTATTAATCTAAATACCAATATTCCCCATGACTATAGAACAAATGCTATAAAATACTGGTTAGAAAGCAAGTTAAAAAGACTTCATACATCAAAATGAAATGTTACAATTTCTTTTTGTCTCTTAATATTTCTAAAAAGATTACAAGAATTCTTTTAATGTTATTGTGAATTTTCATTCATTTTTTGCTTTTATATGCATCTTGTATGGAAAGCACTATTCATTATATATAAATGTATATATATTCATATATATGTATGTATGTTCATGCATTCATGAAAAGCTATAACACTACACAAGACCAAGCTAGACAAAAGTGTTTGCTGATAAGACAAGTTACCTTATATAGAATTCTTCAATATAACTTGACTACAGAACCTATATTTATAACAAAATATAGCACAGAAGACATTGCCTCATTCCTCAGATCCCACACTTTTTTTTTTTGAAACTGCTATCTTCTGAAGATCCTTTTCTAAATCTTCATTTTCCTGCAGTTATAGACTTAGAGAAACGTTTATTATCCCAATCTCACTAGTTGAACAAAAAAACAGAACATACACGCATGCATGAGTAAATGGTTTAGGAATTAAATTATACACGAGAAATGTAAGAATTGAAAAATGTGTTTTTACTCTTTGTCTCCTAGATCATAATAAGTGATAACAAATACGATCAAAAGAAAGGTATGTTGCTTCAACTAATGAGATTAAATTCTCTATGAACAGAAGCAGAAGAGTAATTTTTGAGATTAGCTTGCATTACAATGTGTGTGTGTGTGTGTGTGTGTGTGTGTGTGTGTGTGTGTGTGTGTGTGTGTGTGTGTGTGTGTGTGTGTGTGTGTGTGTGTGTGTGTGTGTGTGTGTGTGTGTGTGTGTGTGTGTGTGTGTGTGTGTGTATGCCATGCATGTCTGCATGCATGTCTGCATGCATGTGTATGTGGGTTTGTATCTGCATGCCTTCATATGTATACTGCTTTGGCAATGGTGACACTTGTTTATGTTTACCGTAAACAATATGTCATGTAGCTAGGCAATTTGTTGTGTGAATTCTGCTCAAAGTACAATTTTTGTTTGACTACTATATTGTTGTATATATCAAAGGTACTCATTATCCCAAACCCAGCTAAATATAGTATACACAAAGGTGTGGTTATGTTGCCCATATTCTTCCTTCTCACATTAATTATCTATTCACAAGTATTTTTAACCATAGTAAAATGACAAAACAACACAATCTCTATGGTAAAATGACAAAACAACACAATCTCTATGGTAAAATGATAAAACAACACAAAGAAAATTTGTGCATATACATCCCTCAGCTTTGTAGCACTGGACTCTGCCTACACATGAATGATACAAAATCAAAATCTTTGGAATTACTACAAAGCCAACCCTTACACTCACTGAAGATTTGTTGTGATGATATAACATTATGATATATATAATATTATGATATCTGCATCCAAAAGACTGTATTTGCTTTTCAGTTTGAAAAAATATTTAGATCTCTAATAAGTTCCTGACTATTCACAAATCAAAAATGCAATCCATATTGGAATAATGTTCACATATATGGAGTGTTGCAACAGTCGTATTCATAAGTAACCTAAGTTACATGTAAATATAAAGATATTTGTTTATTTGTCAAAGATTCCATTACCAATGCACTACACCTATCTCTTTGAAAAATCTACAGTTTTTTTCCTTTGCCTCTTTTATCATTGTCACATGGGGTGCTATGTGTCAATGTCAAAACATCTACATGGTAAACTGACCTGATAGAATTAACAGCCAAATCATCTTTAAAAATCACACTATATTGTCTTTAAAATAAATCACAATGGAAAGTGCAGCCTTGGATACATTGTATCAGAAAAGATGACAGGATGACCACTACTAGAAAATTAGTCAAACAACAAAAACTCAACTAAGAAAAATACAAATCAACATGCATATCAATAGCAAATATAACAGAATTCAGAGGTGTAACTGTACAAAACTTGCAAAAAGAAAGTTGAAAAGGTATGGAGACTTTAAGCAGTAAGATTAGCATGGAGGCCCTTGTTCCAGACATGAATGAAAGTTTTATGATGTCAAGGGAAATCACATATGTTTAGTAAGCCAAATATTAGGAAATACAGCTATTAAAGCTGAATAAGTTGGTTGTATGAATCTACAAGCTCTGTTCTAAGTTACTAATCATGATACATGTGCTACCATATTCTTTCCATTATTTCCTCTTGTTATTTTGCCAAAAGAATTCTTCAGTCATGAATCAGAAGTAATGCACACCCAGATAGTATTCTTTCTTGCATGTGAACTGAAAGTATAAGTAATTGTTTTGGCTGTTTTTTTCCTTTTGCTACCTTATTCCATCATAACATGGAAAATTTAAAAGAAAAGCATTTTTCTAGGCTTAAACCTAAATAAATTTGAATTAAGCATTCCTTCTCCTAGTCTACAAGAATGTTCATAGCAATAAAAAAAAAAAAAGAAAAAAAATTTTTAAATGCTTATATCGACAGTGGCAGCTGCTTCTTATGCTCACTTTTAGATGGAGTCTTTTATATAACAATAAGCAGCTGATAACATTAAGCTGCAGATATAACATTACCTGAGCTTTGATTCTAATAAAGGGATACTTTTAAATTTATTTTAAATAATGTCTAAAGTATACTAATTTTGATAACAATAGCTGTTTAATAGCAGTAGTCATGATTATAGATCATGGATAATGTTATCAAACATACAAAATAAGTAGCTCTCATGGAACAGTACAATAGATATATAGGGAGAATTCACAAAAAAACTAAAGACGAAGACAGGTGGTGTAGAAAACAAACAGATGTATTAGTATAACACTCAGGAATTCAAAACAGTCTTCAACATTTCGAGCCTATGCTCTTCCACAGAAAGGAACCCAGAAAGAAACAAGGAGAGAAAAAATATGTGTGTAGTGGTTAGCGATTTAGCATGGCGAATGTGATGATGATGATATATATGTATATATAGTTTTATTAATATTTAGCAGAATCAACAGGGTGACTCAAGGTCCAAGAGTTTTGTGCACTGGCACTTATCAAACTGTTTGCACCAACATACCTGTATATATGTATACATATAAATATAAATTTTCTATCATATATTATGCAAACCTGAAATGCATGTATTAAATGATTTCAAAATATCACTAATTGGTTTGACTTCATTATTACGACTCATATGACTCAGTACCAGCACAAACTAGCCAATCTTGACTCCACTCATGTGGATACTCTAACAAATATTTGGAGTAGTTTGTTATGTTTCATTTGAGCTGAAAATTCTGGTACTGTGCACCACTTTTTCATGTAACATGAAATAACTACACACACACACATGCACACGCACACATGTGCTCACACACACACACATGCACACACACACACACACACACATGCACACACACACACACACATACACACACAAACACACAAACACACACAAACACACAAACACACACACAAAGATTGATATATATACATAAACAGATACAAACATACATACATACATACATGCTTGCATACATACATACATACATGCATGCATGCATACATACATACATGCGTGCATATATATACATACATACATACATACGTACATACATACACACATACATACATGCATGCATGCATACATACATACATGCATGCATACATACATACATACATACATACATACATACATACATA
>NC_068981.1:71821357-71826362 GCF_001194135.2 Octopus bimaculoides
TATAAATATCTCTTTGAAAATCAAAGAAAAAGAGGATGTCTATGGACAACTGCTTCGAAACCTCCAGCTTCTATATCCAGACTATGAATTCATATTCATATCAATAACAATTGGAGCACTTGGTTTTGTTAGTAAATGCTTAAAGGAGAATCTGGATAAACTGGGATTTTCAGAAAAAGAAATCAACTGGCTAATTCGTACATTACAAGTGCAATCTGTGAGTGGAACAGTAAAAATATGCAAGACTTTTCTCAAGTTCCAAATGTGAATTTGTCTGTGTTAACTACATCCCAAAGATGGAGTCTTGTATCTTTGTTGGAAACCAGCTCCCTTCTTAGTGGAAAATTTATAATAATTAAATGATAGAAGAGACATACATACATGCATACATACATGCATGCATACATACATGCATGCATACATACATGCATGCATACATAACATGCATATATAAAAAGTAAACACAGATGGCATTTTAAGTTTATGACAGCTGTTTTGGTAGAATTTTATTTATTTAATGCAGTCATAAAAGACTACATGATAATATATAATCCGCTCTCATCAGGTAAAGGTTTACCTGATGGTGGCAGATTATCGTGTAGTCTTTTACGAATGCATTACATAAATAAAATTCTACCAAAACAGCTGTCATACATTTTAAATGCCATTTGTATATACTTTTTATATCTATGCCACACCAAAGCCCACCCCTGAGTTAGCTCTATGGGTTAAATTGGATTTGATACTTGCATATCTATGGGGTCTCCTGTCAACAATTGATGTATTCAATGTTTATTTCAATATGAACTCAATGTTATTGTACATAGTAATTTTTGGCATTCTACAAGTTAATGTGCTTTGATTCTTATGAAGCCATATAATATATATATGTGTGTGTCTATGTGTGTGTGTGTGTGTGTGTGTGTGTGTCTATGTGTGTGCGTGCGTGTGTGTGCGTGCGTGTGTGTTTTAGCAAATAAATCAGGCAGTCAATCTGTCTGTAATTCTGTTTTATCCCTATTTTATGTTCCAACTGTCCAAATCTGACCTCTTACACCTACTCTACAATGTTATTCTAAAAATAAACTATCATATCATTGAAATCTTGAAGCTACAGGTTATACAGGCATAATTCAAAACAATGTGAATAAATAAGTTCTACATTTGACAGAGTAATCTGAATGCCTAAAGGGTTTAAATAAGGTTATTCTATTTTCAAAGAGAGTTAAAAGTAAATCATAATATGAAATATTTCTTTAGTTCGACTTTCTGACATATTGTGTGTCAGATGATATAGCCTGAGGCCTATTCTGCTTATTTTTCATTGTTATTTTTGAAGTTTGGTTTCAACTCTTTTGGTTATATTAGTTATTGATTTCTTACATGGGCACAAGGCTAGGGATCTGGGTGGAAGGAACAGTGAATTAGATTGCCTCCAGGACATGAATGATACTTTATGTTATCAACTTCAGAAGGATGAAAGGTAAAGTTGAGCTTGGTGGGGTTTGAACCCAAAACGTAAAGGACCATAACTAAACGCTAGAAGACATTTTGTCTGATAATTGTTAAAGTAGCTTTCCTGCTTTGTTTCATCCTGTTTTCAGAATGTCTATAGAATCAAAAGATGAATGAGTTCCCATCTTAAGCTTAATAAATAAAAACAAAAACAAAGCAAAAAATATCATAACAGATATCATATTTTCTATATCAATGGTAAACAAATTTAATCTAGTAAATATCTTGCAGTTAGTTTAAATTGAAAAACATCTGGCTATCCATTTCGACTCTATTTGAATTTCAATGAATAACAAAGCTAATATTTGATGCAGTTACTCTATTTAACGGAAGGATAAGAGGCACTCATAGATTCTTGAAATCAGATGACAACAAGATCTAGTCTGGTATCAGTGTTCTAAGTTTATTTATTTCATATAGATATTTCATTTGTGGCCATACTTATTATTTAGTTGTGTGAAGAAGAACTTTTAAGGAATTGGCCTTTGATTGATTCCAGAATGGTTATGTAGATATTTTTTTTTTACATAGTAAGTCAAATATCAATAAAGTAAGTATTTGGAGTGTTGTACTTAATTTCAAATTTGACATGTTTAATAATGAAAATACTCATATTTTGACCTGGCTTGATAGTGGTTTCAAATTTTGGCACTAGGCCAGCCATTTTGGGGGACAGGTTAAGTTGATTACATTGACTCCAGTATTTAAATGATACTTATTTTATCAACTTCAAAAGATTGAAAGGTAAAGTTAACCTCTGCATTAGGAAGGGCACCAAACTGTAGAAACCATGCCAGAACAGACAATTGGAGTCCAGACAGCTCCCAGCTGGCCAGCTCCATGTCAAACCGTCCAACTCATACTAGCATGGAAAGAAGACGTTAAATGATGATGATGATGATGATGTCTACGATGAATGTAAAGACAGAAGAAATGCTGCTAAGCATCTTGCCCAGTGTTTTAACAACTCTGCCAGCTCACCATCTTTTAATATCTCTGCTTGATACTGACTTGAGGATATCACCTATTAGACATTTAGTCATGTATAAACATTTTAGTAGTTTTGAATATTTCGATATTTTTAACCTCTTTCATACTGATTTCTTTTGATTAAGCATGATGACAAATGTATGTGTGTTTATGTGTGTGTGACTGTTTGTTTCTCTCATGTCTTCATGACACTCTTTAAGCAATGGTGTGATTGTTTATGTCTACTGTAAAGGAATATATCTTCTTGGTATCGTGGGAAGATGAATGGAATAAAAATACCCTACTTGAAAAAAAAAAAAGTAGTGGTTGATAACATGATGGGCATCTGGTTGTAGATTTCCACCTCAAGAGAGATCTCATTCAACTCATACCCAATGAAAAAAAGCTGACAAAAAAGTTATGAAAAAGATGATTATGATGATGTATTCTGTTCTATTTTTCAAATATAATTTAACATTTTATTTTACAGCATTTTTTATTCTAAAGAAAGAAGCAAATATTTGTCAAAAAGATAAGTTATTACAATCTTCACCATTATTTTTACAAGTACTGAGATGTATATTATCATACAGATGCCTAAAGACTTCTTACTTGAAACTCAAATAATACAAGATAATACTTATATTTAGATATTTCTAAATATAAAAAGGCAAGAAAACTAAATTTAATAGGAGTGACCAGATACTTCACCAAAAATACATTCTGTGATATTTTTGTAAAAAGATTAATGAACAGGGTATACTGTATTTCTATGTTGCTATCATGCTTATATTTTTAGAAAATATATAAAGATTTCATGCTAGGAAGTGCCTCCTAAAAACAAATACTATTGTATAATTTAAGTAGATTATCAGGTTTTATTCATCTTCATTAACTCCATTTAGTACAATTGCTCCTTAGATTAATATAGTTTATAATTGAATGGAAAAAGGCTGTTTTCCAATTTAATTAAAATAATTATATCCTGCTTTAAACAACTCTGTTATTTAATATCACTCTTTTAAATTGTTTCCATTTTCATCACCCTATGCCATCAATTTACTGAAAAGCAAATAATTTTTTATAAGAAGAATTTTCTGTTTCTTTCTTCTCTTACAAATTCCCTTTCATTTGTCTATTTTTTATGAACTTATATTTTTCTTCTTGAAAATATGTTTCAATAATGTAAATATGTCATTAAAAATGTTCCTTTGAAAGCTTTCCCTGCAACACATAACTTGCTTTTCATAACGAAAAAAACAAAAAAAAAATCTGAATATGTCCATGTTTTCTTTGTCAAAAACAAGAGTAATAATTTAAACTTCCTTCACCCATGTTGCAATATTAAGTCTATTAAAATTTGATATTCTAATACTAAGAAAATGTTTTATTACCATATTTTTGTTGAAATACACTGCCTTTGTTTCAATGAATTTTGAAAATGATGAAGAATTCAGTAAAATAGCTCAGTCATTATTATGCTGGTATTTGGAATATAACATGAAATTACTTTAATACAGGAACTTTGTATCACAGAACAAAGTGCAGTCTCAGGTGAGTTAGCATCAAATAGATGCATACTTATTCCACCATGAATCATATATGCACTATATGAGTCTCCAGTATTTGACTTCATATTGTAAATTGATTCAGTTACATTGTAACATTATATTGTAACATCATTTTGTACACGAAGGTGGTGAGCTAGCAGAATCATTAGTACACTGGGCAAAATGCTTTCTAGCGTTTCATCTGTCTTTATGTTCTGAGTTCAAATACCACCAAGGTCAACTTTGCTTTTCATCCTTTCAGAGCCAATAAAATAAATACCAGTTAAATACTGGGGTTTATGCAATCAGCTTACCTCCACCACTGAAACTGCTGGCCTTGTGCCAAAATTTGAAACCAATATTATTTTGTACATGGATGTAGTTTACTTAAGCTTGGAATACATACAATGAAGCTTTAAATTCTTGAATTTATTGCTGAAAATGACACTTCCTTCATTCCTTTGTCATAAGCTGAAGAATTACTCATCTATAATTAACTACCAACCAGATCCAGATAAATACCTTTTCTATGTCAACAAATTTATAGATATGCAATTTTGCAAAACTGCCCTCTTGCAATTATATCACCAGAAATATGATATCTGTAGTCCAATTCCAGATACAAGGCTTTACTAAATCCTGTACATTTCAATCAACTATGACTTCTTTTTACTATAACCTATATTACCCTCATAGACTTAGCTCCGCAAAGAAGGATAGATCTTTAATAGGTAGAAAACATAAGTTTGTTTCCCTGGCGTGACACCTGTAAGAAGAGCTTCATCTGAGCACAGTCAGTATGATTACTTTGAAAACACATAATTAATTTCTCTAGCTGACCCTTTTTATACAGCTGCAGTTGTGCTGCCACCAGCACCACCACTACCACTACCATCACCACCACTACCATCACTACCACTACCATCACCACCACCACCACCACTGCCGCTGCCAACACCACCACCACCACC
>NC_068981.1:71826372-71830754 GCF_001194135.2 Octopus bimaculoides
TGCAGTTGTGCTGCCACCAGCACCACCACTACCACTACCATCACCACCACTGCCACCACCATCACCGCCGCTGCTGCCGCCACCGCCGCCACCTGGAGGACTGGTGAACCAGATGGCTACACCAGGCTCCAATCTGATTTGCCAGAGTTTCTACAGCTGGATGCCCTTCCTAACGCCAACCACTCCGAGAGTGTAGTGGGTGCTTTTACGTGCCACTGGCACGAAGGCCAGTCAGGCGGTACTGGCAATGGCCACACTCAAAATAGTGTATTTTACGTGCCACCTGCACAGGAGCCAGTCCAATGGCACTGGCAATAATCTCGCTCGAATGTTTTTACACATGCCACTGGCACAAGTGCCAGAAAGGCGATGCTGAGCACAGGTGCCATCACGATTTCGCTTGCCCCAACAGGTCTTAGCAATAAGAAAATGGAGAGGAATATGTGGTATTCATCAACTTGCAGACATTGTATTATGTCAATTTACCTGTTTATTTTTTAACTAAGAGGACAATAAAAACAATATACAAACACATGTGACATATTATGTGTATATATATATATATATATATATATATATATGTATATAATCATCATCATCATCATCATTTAATGGCTGTTGTTCATGCTGGGTTGAACAGTTTGACCAGAGCTGGGGAGCTGCACCAGATTCCAATTTGATTTGGCATGGTTTCTATGGCTGGATGACCTTCCTAACACCAACCACTTTATAGAGTGTGCCAGGTGCTTTTACATGGTGCTGCACAAATGTTTTTACATGGCTCTGCATAAGTGCTTTTACATGGCACTGCATAGGTACTTCTTTTGATAAATGATTTGAAGTTAAGAATAACATCAGATAGAGACTAATAAAAATAACATTAGATAGAGACTAAAAAGAATATGATTTGAGAAAACAAAAGAAATCGTTTTTTCTATCATATAATTGTTGATACCTGACTACCTCTACTAACGAGTTACAATAATCTTTTATTGACAAAATTAGATAAACATGAAGTCTATAAACTTAAAATGTACTGTTTATAAATAACTATATCTATGTTTATCTCTGTTTTCTCAAGTTAAAGAAAACAAGTATTAAGAACAGTAAGAACTGAAGCTAACAGATGGTTAGGTAGGCTCTTGAAAGCTGTACATCAACAAATATGTAGGGAGAAATTAATTTCTCTATAAAACATTTTATGAAGTAAACTTAAATATTGACATACACTTGGGATATCATGAAATGCAAAAGAAAAGACAAAATTTTCTCAACATACAGAAGTATTTACTTGATCTCAGTGGATTATAAAATAAAAGGAAGTCAGAACACTGGAAAAGTTATAAATATACAAACAATGAGCCAAAAGATTTAAAAAAAATGTAATGTATGTTTACAACATTATTTTTTGAATCATAAGCATAAAATTTAACTCTTTCTTCATATTCACACAAAAAATAACAAGTATGTAAATAACATATTGAACAAAAAACTGGACTGACACTCTAAATATTTATGCAACTTGAAACAGAGATATATGCAAAAAGTAATTTATATATTAATACCAGTATCTTTTATATGGTTCCTAAATATTCTAGTGCATCAAAATTAAAAGTTTGTTGGCATCAAAAAAAAAGTTTATTCCATAATAATTTAAATTCAAGACCAGTCCATATTGCAGGGATTAAAAGAATCATCTAAATTAAAGAACAGAATGTCTATAAAAGATGCAATTTATATCTGCCTTCGATTAATTTTTAGAAATTTGTGTAATACTCTAACAAGAAGTCAAATAAAATGAAGATATTGAAAGAGATATATCTACATTAAAAAGGAAATGTAGAACTACTGGACTAGAAAGTGTGTGAAGTTAATGTGATTAATCTTTAAGTCTAATTAATAAAAAATATATGTTGACAAAAGAAGTTCAAAGAAGGAATTTGATGACTGTCTAAACTTATGTAAAGTTTTGAGGACTGTTCAATGGTTTAGAAATAAGAATGAATTTAAGAAGTGTGGGGAAAAAGAAGTGTGAGCTGTGGGATAAAATGGGAAAGTTCAGAAAAGGAGTAGATGTTATAGAATGTGTAGAAACAGAAGGAGCTTGATGCTCTAATAATTGAAAGATTTTTGTGATAGTAGGTTTGTGATATATTTTTGTAACCAGAGTTGAGTGTGTAGCTTTCCTAAGTTGGTGGTTGCATTACCTAGTACACATCTATCTCTTTATCAAGTAGTACTGTTTTGGTAATGTTGGCTCATATAAGTGTGTAAAAACTGTTCAAGAATTATAGCATCTGGCAAATGCTACCAGATAATTTATGTATATTTTGGGTCAGAATAACAGTCTTGTGCAGGCTTAAGCACATACCTAATTCAGAGCAACCAGAGGTAAAAAAATTGCTTAATTCTTAAAGTGTCCTTCTGTATTGTACTATTAATACTTTAGCATCAGCAGAATGAAACAGTTCATAAAGAACACTTGAGTCTTTTTTTTTTTTAGTGTATGAAGAAAAGAGCCTAAATATTGCTGCAAGTTTGAAGCACCATTATCTGATGGGTTTCACAAAGCAAGGATCTGCAAAGCTAAAAATAATTTGCCAAAAAAAGGAAGGGCTAAGAAATAGCCTAGTTTAATAACAGCTACTGCAAAGGCTTCTGACTTAAAATGTGCTGTGAGTTACATGTTAGCAAATATATTTCAGAAAATACTTACAAAATTATCAATCCTACATGAGTATATTGAATATATTTGTAAAACTGTTTGCGTTAGAGAAATTTCTAGATTAATGCATTTAATAAATAACAATTTTCATTACTCATTGTACTTCTTTTGTAGTCTATGTTTAACTCAATCTCTTTTCCATTTATTTATTTAGATTGATTTATTAATTTTTATGTGCTGCGTTTGAAGGAAGGAGCAGTGTCTTTGTCCTTTGCAGGCCATCCTAAACCATTAAAATTCAAGCCATTAATTCCACTTGAATCATTGTAAAGTCAACACTTGTCAGAAAGACATGAGGAGAGAGACAATTCCAGAGGGTTCAAGTTCTGGGGAGAAAGAACTGGCCATAGTGATAAGTGCAGGACATGGAGTGTTGAAAGCAACAAGGATAATGAGAGGAAGAGACATTAGTGACCTGGGAATGCATGAGTGGAGGTTGCCTGAGCCCAGTTAGCTGAGAGGAGAAGAGGTAATTTAATAGTATGGATTTAAGAGTATGCCTTTACATGAATTTATTATTATTTTCATTTCTGGATATATGAATTTGAAATGCTTTTGTACCTTAATATGATATGAAAGAAAATATATAAAGGAGATTTCTTGTGTAAAAAACGCATAATTAAATTGCTCAGTGAGCTGAGAAATTGGTCAGTATTAAAGGCATCAGCTAATATGTAGAAGTGTAAAGACATGCGTTGTAAAAATTATGGCACCAGTAGTGTTTTAAGGGTTAGAATCAATTGTTAAATGTAATATATTTTAAATGAATATAAAAACATAATTAAAATTGTTTTTAATGATCTTATTAGAAATAACATTGCTTGTCCTTTCAATCAATGAAGAAAAGAAAAAAAGGCAATTACAACATCAGTTTGAAAAGTTTTGTTTTATATAAAACTATTTATCAGATTACTAACATATGCTGGCGTTGCTGTCTAAGCTATTCAGTCACAAGAATTTGTTGTTACAGTTATAAATAACTCTTAGCTATATTTAATATGAATAAAATGAGCATTTATTCTGGAGCATATACCCAGTGTGTTCTACTAATATATTCCTATAGTTTCTAGCTATTTTATACTTTTATTTAAATATATGAGAGGTATTTAATAATGTTCAAGTTTAACACATTGTGAAGATCAGTACACATTACTTTTAAATAAATATCCGTGTGAACCAATAGGTAATTCAATAAAAACTTATGAAACAAACATTTTGTTGAGAAGTATTCAACATATTTTTCATAAATATACTTATTAATTAAATTAACAAGATTTTTACATTATGTGGGGAGAAGAAATTTAATTTCAGACGGTTTAAATCAATTTAACATGTGATATAGAATTTTAATTGCAAAACCACTCCATTAAAAATGTTCAGAGATGTACTCATTCATATGTAAACAATTATACAAATGCAGATTTGCATGTTTGCATAAAGTGAATATTTTTAAGTTTTAAAAATATATAGCTATCGAAAGCGAATTATGGAGGCATGGCTTTGTAGTTAAAGTTTGATGCAGAGCCAAATAGTTTCAGGTTCAAAACAACCATACAACACCTTGGGCGAGTGTTTTCTACTATAGCTTGAGGTTGACTAAAGCCTTGTAAATAGATTTGGTACATGGAAACTAAAAGAGGCTCGTCATATATATATA
>NC_068981.1:71830906-71835981 GCF_001194135.2 Octopus bimaculoides
TATATGCATGTGTGTGAGTGTGTGTGTTTTCATGTATGTATGTATCTGTGTGTGTGTATGTGTGTGTGTTTGCATGTATGTGTATATCAGTGTGTGTGTGTGTGTGTGTGTGTGTGAGTGTTGCTTTGTCTTGACATTGTGCTAATGTCTCCATCATGCAAGCATTGTTGTTTGCTTGCAATCTTCCATGAAAACATGTCTGGTAATTGCATTGATCCCATTTGAAGGACTAAGAGAAACAGATGCAGCTTGGCAATAAAAAGAACATCCAGCTGTAGAAAATCTGTCCTGATCAATTTTGTCTGACCCATGTAGGCATAGAAAGCAATGATGATGATGATCAATATCCCTTGAGTAAGAAGGTGCTTGCATTAGTGATAAAGGCTATTGAGGAATTTGTGAGGTACCCTATTTTCCCCCCAGGTAACCATTCTCTTTTTTGGGGACTATTTGTTTTTACATTTTAATTTTGCTTTCATAGTTTTTCATTTTAATACAAATATGGCTTGTTTTATTCTCTCTAAAACTTCTACAATTTTTTCAACCTACTTTTGTAATTGCCTCTATTTTATGGCCTTGTGGCAAATAAAAAAAAACTGATTATCAATATTATTGCTATTTTTTCATCTTGCCCAAATTGTGTTTCATAGCTATACTGTATTAGAAAAGTATTAATCTAGAGGTAAGCATGATTTGTATGACAGGTCAGTAGTCCTAGGTATGAGCAGCAGTGGAGATGGTAGTAATTTTAGACTAACATCCAGTTATGTTTTGACAGGCTCTGGAAGACTGAATTTCTTCAGACATCGAGGATTCTTAGGAACATTTGGATTAGTTATAGTGGGTGACTGAAATGGCATCTTAGATATACATAGAGATTGTGTGGAAGTAGATAGCTGAAGGCTGGCTGTAGATTGACCACAAGAACTTGGAAGAGGATCATGATTTTTGTGAGTTGGTAAGCTGGGGTTGTGTGCTGGCTATCAACAAATTACTCTGTATAATTGTCCTCCTTTCTGAGGCACCTTTCTCATTAATTTGTTGTTCTGTACTATTTGTTTATTAATTTATTGATGTCATTACTTTGTTCATCTCATTCTTTTATTCTATGTAAGCTCTTTCTGGTTCTTGTTTGTTGTTTACTTTTGTATTGTCATCTACATCTTGTGCTCTTGATTCCAATAAAAGAAATTATTATTATCATTATTACTATCACCATTGTTATTATTATTATTATTATTATTATTATTATTATTATTATTATTATTATTATTATTATTATTATTATTATTGAGGTAGTAAGCTAGCAGAACCATTTGTGCAGTGAACTAAATGCTTAGCCATATTTCTTTTGGCTCTATATGTTCTGAATTCAAATTCTGCCATGGTTGACTATAGGGTAAATAAAAGAAGGCAAGTTCTGAGGTTGATAGAATCGACTTGTCTCCTGACCTAAAATTTCAAGCTTTGTGCTTATAGTAAGAAAGAATTATTTGTGCTTATAGTAGAAAGAGTTATTATTACTATGAAGATGGCAAGCTGGCAGAATTATTAGTGCATTGGACAAAGTGTTTGGTGGTATTTCTTCTAGCTCTTTATGTTCTGAGCTCAAATTCCACCATGGTTGAGTTTACCTTTTAGGGTAAATAAAATGAGTACCAGTCATGTACTGGCATTGATGTAATTGACTAGCCCCCTCCCCTAAAAAAAATTTAAGCTTTGTGCCTAAAGTACAAAGTATTATTTAATTATTAAGAAAGGTGGCAAGCTAACAGAATCCTTAGTATGCCAGACAAAATGTCACCAAGGTTGACCTTGCCTTTCATCCTTTTGGGATTGATAAAATAAGAACCACTTGAGTAATGGGGTTGATGTAATTGACTTACCTGCTCCTCTGAACTTCTTGGCCTCATGCTAACATTTTAAACCATTATTATTATTATTATTATTATTATTATTATTATTATTATTATTATTATTATTATTATTATTATCATTATTATTATTATTATTATATTTCAATTTCATAGTGTAAAGTCATCATTTTTGCTTTTCTTTATGAAATACAATCTATCCTACCACAACCAAATGAAATTTCCTTTGGAGTACTTTTAAAAAGATCTATAATTGCTTAAGGAAGGCCTGTCCGCAATACCCAGAGAGAAACAACAACAACAACAAAAAATGGTGTTTCAAATTTTTAAAATTGTATTTACGCACATTATGTTTTCACATCCCAAATGGTTACCACACATTCTTACACTAAGCACTACAATGGCAAGAAAACAATAAAAAACACAAAATCAAGACACACAACTGAATGTGCATGAGGAAGGAGAATATGAACAGTTTAGTGAACAAATAATAGAAGAAAATGCACTAAACACTCAAATAAGTAGTTTTAAAGATTGCGGAAATAGTAACAACAACAGCAGTAGCAATGACTGCATGTAGTTAAATGCTATGGCTTGTTCATATAGAAGTTGTGCTAAAGTAAACCTTCTCTGAATACAAACTGAGCAAATGGAAATTTTAGACCTATCACATTTGCAAGAAAGAAAAAAATTACAAATGTAGGTGGGAAAATTTCATAAACCAGAATAGCATTTCTTTGCCGCAGGAGCTAATCCAGGAGAGAGTAAAGAGTAAAATTATATACCTCTGTTTATGGAAGGACAGAAGTGAACTAAATCTTCCCACACATCTTGAAGAACAACTGGCTCTCTAAGTTATATTGAAAGAAGTTCTCTCAATTGAAAAAGGTTAAAATGTATGGCATTATCTACTGTGTCTTAAAAACTGAAAACTCAGTCAAAATACAAGCTAAAATTGTCAGACATATCTCTGACTATATATTTATGTCCCAGTATGTAGATAAAAAAAGACAATAGTGAGAATAAGAGACATTAAACATGATGTACATCCATAGCTATAACCAGTTTTGTATCTCAGTAAGAGAGAGTGGTTAAAGCAGGGTTAACAAAAAATGACCTGTAGTTAGGTGATGTCAAAATAGATTTGCAATTCCTAATGTCACCTAAAGACCACAAATCCATATGAGAATTATGTTCAGTGAAGTCGGTGAGACAAAGGGCATGACATCACTAGTTACTTTATTTATTGAAGTAAAACTCAGCTCCAGAGTGGAATGCTTAGAAGAACTGGCATGATGTAAACTACCCACCAAAACAACCCCCCCAAAAAAGAGCAGCACTAGACTAATCTGACATGTAACATGTTCTTGTGCCTAATATTAAGAATATATTAACAAACACCATCTCATTTAACAGTGCTATTGTGAAGTATCATACCTTCATTGTGTGATAAGGAAGAAATGGTAACTACAGATAAAAGGCTACAAAGAGTTGGTAAAACATGAAAGAAAAATATGGAAAAAAATCAGTAAACGAAGATTCAACATAAAATGACTGAAACAAGAGAGGAGAAACAATTTCTTCCAAATAACTAAATAAAAAAAAAGAAAGCCTCCAATCCTATTCTGGAAAATATTGAAGAAAATTAAGGGAATGAACTAATTTTGTACATAAGAGGATTGTATCTATTTATCTTTTCACCTTCCTTCTTGACTATTCATGGGTCAAAGGGGCATGCAATGTCAACTATATAGCATATGTGGTGCACCTTGTCCACTACCACTAGGTCTGGTGTGTTATGCTCTAGCACCTGATCTGTTTGGATTGGGAAATCCCAGACGTTTTTGTTAGTGTCCGACTCTGCCACTCTCTGTAGTTTGTGCTCAGACCATGTCTTGCTTCTCTCTAGCCTCCACTTTTTGCACAATTTCCAATGTAGCACTTTTGCTACTTGGTCATGTTGCCACAACTTGTAATGGTTTTGGGCAAGTTTAGGGCATTTGTTCATGATATGGGCAATGGTTTCATCCACTCTATTGCAGATGCAGCACAGCGGAGACACTTGCCCATTCCTCAGGGTGACCCTCCGGTTTGTGGCCAGAGTTTGGTCCTGTGCTGCCAGTATAATGCTTTCAGTCACTTTTTTTAGGGTTCCTTTCAACAACCAATCCCACCTATTTTTTCCAGCAACTTCTGTTGTGGCTATATGGTATTGATTGTGTAGTCCCTTCTTGCGTAATTCTTCTTCAAGTCCTTTTTGTACTTCTTCCTTTCCTTTCCCTTTTTTTTCTGCTCTCAATACTCCCTCGTTCTTAACTGCCACTAACAAGGTTTCCTTACTTTGAGCTCGGTATCTCATTAAGCTCTCGAGTTTGATACACATGCAGTCTTCCACATTTATCAATCCCTTCCTCCATTTGCTCTCTTTATGTATAGGCAATCAGTGTCTACATGTGGATGATGGGCTCCATGCATCGTTAGGAGCTTTCTTGACTTCCTGTCCATCTCATTTAGCTTCTCCTCAGTCCACTTCAGGATTCCAGTGCCATACCGAACTACTGTGACTGTGCGTGAGTTTATTGCCAAAATTATGTTTCTGGTATTCAGCTTTGAAGCCAATATTTTTCTCACTTGCTGTAGGTTCTCTCTTTTTGTCTTTTCCTTCATGTGATGGTGTTTGATTCCATCTGCCTCAAGTATTCCCAGGTATTTATAGCTGGATTGAGGTTGATTTATAGCTGAATTGCCTTCATCATTTCATCACTTGGCAACCATATGCCTTCTGTCCTGACAAGCTTTCCTCGTCTTATCTCCACCATAGCACATTATGAAAGTCTGAACACCATCTTAATATAATTACAGAAAGTTCACCCAGTGGACTAGGCTGTCCAGTTCTGCATCAAGTTTTGTGAATAGCTTCAGGTTATCCATGAATAGCAAGTGGTTTAGTTTCCCCTTACCTCTTCCTAGATCATACCCCAACTTTGTTTTCTGTAGTATTTCAAGGGGATCATTCCCAGCATGAATATCAGTGGGGACACACTGTCTCCCTGGAAGATTCCTCTCTTGATTTTCACCTCTCCTAGTACTTGCTTCCCTGCTGTCAATTCCATTATTATTATTATTATTATTATTATTATTATTATTATTATTATTATTATTATTATTATTATTATTATTATTATTATTATTATTATTATT
>NC_068981.1:71838258-71844079 GCF_001194135.2 Octopus bimaculoides
TTATTATTATTATTATTATTATTATCATTATTATCATCATTATCATCATCATCATCATCATCATCATCATCATCATCATCATCATCATCATCATCATCATCACCATCATCATCATCATCATCACCATCATCATCATCATCATCATCATCATCATCATCATCATCATCATCATTATTATTATTATTATTATTATTATTATTATTATTATTAAGGTGGCAAGCTGGCAGGATCATTAGCAAGCTGAGTAAATGCTTAGCGACATTCCATCTGTCTTTAAATTCTGAGTTCAAATTCCGTAGAGGTCTACTTTAACTTTTGGGGTCAATAAAATAAATACCAATTGAGTACTAGGGGCAATGTAATCGAGTTGCCTCCTCCCACAAAATTTCAGGCTTTGTGACTTTAGTAGAAAGGATTATTATCATCATCATCATCATGTTTGTAGAAGGTGGTGGTTGAGAGAATCATTAAAGCCCCAGAAAAAATTCCTTATGGTAGTTCTTCTAGTTCTTTACATTCATAGTTCAAACCTCACCAAAGTCAACTTTGCTTGATATTCTTTTAGTTAAGTACTGTGGTTGATGCAGTTGGCTTGCCAGCCACCCTCAAAATTTCTTGGCCTTGTACCTATATTAGAAACTGTTTATCTTTATAATTCTTGGCTTGAGAAATACACCAAGAATTTTCATTCTTATAACAATAATTAAGTATATCATGATCATGATCATCACTGTTTTAGCGGTCACTCTTTCTGAATCAAACAGAATTTGTTAGGGTAGCTTTTGTATAGCCAAATGCCTTTTCTGTTGCCAACCTTCACCTGTTTTCAAGTAAGGTAATATTTTCCCTTAGCCAGACAGAAGTAATTACAGAGGTATCAAATTGCTGGATCAGGTTAAGAAAGTTACAAAGAAAATCATAGCTCAACTAATTAGGAAGAGAGTTAACCTAGATGAGATGCAGTTTGGTTTTGTGCCAGGAAGAAGCACTACTGATGCTGTCTTCCTAGTAAGACAACTGTAGGTGAAACATTTAGCTAAAAATAAATTGCTGTACTTTTTGACATGGAGAAAGCCTTAGGCAGGGTACCTTGCTTCCTCATAAGGTGGTCAATGCAGGAGCAAGGGGCATATGAGTGCCTGGTAAGAGCTATCACAATCATGTATAGGGATGCTATCAGTAAGGTGGAAATCAGTAATGAGTATAGCATGCAGAAGATCACCAAGGACCACTTCTCAACCTTCTCTTGTTTGTCATAGTCTTCCAGGCCATAACAGAGGAATTTAAAACTGGTGGTCAATAGGATCTTCTCTATGCTGATGACCTTGTTCTTATCACTGAATCTCTAGTAGAGTTAGAGGAGAAGTTTCAGGTGTGGAAGTAAGGACTGGCACCAAAGACCCCTAATGTTTACTTAGTAAAGACCAAAGTCCTAATAAGTAGGAAAGCAAACAAATTACCAAGCTCTTCATGGAAATGGTTCTGCTTGATATATAAGAAAGGTGTAGGTGGAAATTCCATACAGTGTACTCAGTGCAAAATATAAGAGATGCAACAGAATCACGGGAGGGCTAATAGAGAAAATAATTCTTGTGTATGGCAGATGTGCAGAAACAATAAACAGTAAGAGCACTTAGTAGATATATTTTTTCAAATGTCGAGAAAGATTTTTTGAAGTTTCTGTTGATTAGGTGACCAAATAAACAGTGGAGGAGGATGCTCTGAAAGCATAGTTACTACAATAGGAACTGGTTCAACAACATTCAGAGCAAAAGGTGGATTGTATGATGCCTGTGTACAAACAGAAATGCTACATGGTAGTGAATCATGAGTTGTGAATGCAGAGGACATGTGAACACTTGAAAGAAATGAAACCATCTTGCTGCACTGGATGTACAATGTCAGTGTGCATGTATGACAAAGTGTAAGTGTTTTGTGAGAAAAATTGGGTATAAGAGGCATCAAATGTAATGTGCAAGAGAGAAGACTGTGCTGGTATGGTCATGATGCATATGGACAAAGACAGTTGTATGTGGAAGTGGAAGACTTGGAAGATGTGAGATGAAGTGGTGGAAGACTATTAATCTGCCACAATTCAAATGAAATATTACTTGCATTAATTTCATCTAGTTATTTATGTTTTTTTTTTTCGCTATTGAGATATTTTATTTGTTGTTTACAAAATATATTATAAACAGTGCCAGGAGGTACAAAGTAATTTTTACAATTTGTAATAAATCAGTGAAAAGGAATATATTTTACCCCCCCCCACAAAAAAAAATTCAAAACCTAAAAACTGAGAAAGAAAACAATCATCAATGCTGCACCAAGTGCCTCAATTGGTCACACGCCACAAGGTTCAATGGAACCTACCGAAGCACGCCAACACATTCACAGCATTACACCATGGGTGATGGTGAGTCTAAAGCATTTTATGGAACAAAACTGGTTAGGGATATTTTACAGCTCTTAAAAGAAATAAATACCAGACAAACATAGCATGCATGTTAAGAAATTGAAAAATAAGAGCATATTTAACTGGAACCAGGATGCAGTCAGAAGATTTAGATTAAAAATGATTTGTTTCATAACATAAGAAGAGATAAAAGCAGAACAATTTAAGAACTTAAATTGTTGCTATAAGATATTGGATGGTTAAGCTGGTGGTTTTTGTTTTTTTTAAACTGAATTCAGTGTATAATAGAGAAACCTCTTTTTTTTAGTTACTATATTGTAATGATAACATGATAATTACATAACACTTATTTTGGGATCAATATTAAATTCTATTGGGATTGTGTCTTCTTAAGTTAAAGTAGAAGACTTGTCCAAGGTGTCATGCTGTGGGATTGATCCTGAAACTGTATGACAAGGAAGTAAACTTCTCGACCACATTGCCCAAATTACAGGCACTGAAATTATACCAACATTAGATGTCATATTAATTATTTTAATAGAATGTTTCAAAATAACTTTTCTCAAAAATTCTTGTAAAATGGAAGTCTTTGTTCATGCTCTCTTTAATATAATTTTTTGTTATTGAATATAGACATCTAAAGTTCTTTATCTTGTCTGCTCATGAATTATACCATTCTTATATTTATAAATACATACATAAATATTTGAGAATATATGTTATAAAATTATGTATTATAAAAATATCAATAAAAATTTTGAGCTCACAATGATGGATGGGCTTTATATTCTGATCTCTAATTAACTTTGGTGTATTACTATTCATTGTGGTAAATTGCCATGTCATAGTTCTTCTACTTATCATCAAAGCTGTTTCTTGATAATAAAGATCATTTGTAAACTGAGACAAAGTAGAATATCTGGCACTTTTAAAGTAATAACTTATGATTTCTTTTATGAAGTTCTCTAATGTTTTCATTTTGACTTTTGATATTGTATCTTTAAAGAATTTTAATATTTAACTGTAAGTAGTAATCTGTAATTTTTCAATTAATCAGAACTATTTTTATTTGATTTCATTATTTGCTATGTTAAATTAAGTCGATTGCTTTCATTCAAAAATAGATGTTTATCAGTATGAATAAAAATAAACTTCCCTGTTGCTCTTTTTGTTTAATATATAAGAAAGAATAATTAACTGGGAGTACACAAGCACTTATACATACATAAAGTTCATTATATAAATGTTTTCAGGCACTTAGTTTTGAATTTTAATTATGATTCAATGAAATTATTAATCAGTCTGAGAATAAAATAGTAACAAAACAAAAATTAAATATAAATCTTATAGACCAACTTCAAGTATTCTAAATGTTTCATTAAATACATTTTCAAATGATAGTTTCAAATTTGCAATTAATTTCTGTAATATTTACAAGCATTTTCTAAAGAAATATATATGATGTGATATTGTATTATACAAATAGTAGTTACAACACTGTTTTAGTTTTACTGCTACTGTGTTCTGAAATGATGGAAACTATGGCAGTAACAGCGATGATGATAGCAAAAATGATGTTTGGGAGTTAGCAAGTAAGAAGGAATTTTTTTGCACTGGTGATAAGAAAGGGCTACCAAGGCACAGATAAGTGATAACAAGGTAACAAGTTGGAAAATAACTTCAAGCTGACATTAACTCAGTCATATTAGTTATAGATACATGTGTTGCTCTAATCTCAAAGCATATATAAGGTTAGTCAGGGTTTGCTAACAAGGTTATCAATATTTAATTCCATTTATGGAAAGAGGAGATTGTGTGTACATACTACATCTTTATCTTTCAGTCTCTCTCTCTCTCTCACACACATGAATATATATATCAAAAACATATGCAACCAAGTTAGCACTCTATTATATGAACCCATATACCTGTACATGAATATGCCTACATAAATATAAACATACATACAACCTCATATAGAGGAAGGGAAAGGAAGCTGTTATGTTTATATCTTTTCTATTGGCATTAGTAACATGTGAAATGATCCTAAATGACATCAGAAAGTAGAACATAGATTTGGTTTGTTGACATCTTAACACTGTAACATGACGTCTGTTAAACATGTACATATATATAATCTCAAAGCATGTGCAGCTTGAGATATACAAGCAGGTCATCATCATCATTGTCATCATCATTGCCATCATCAATGTCATTGCTGTCTCTGTCGTAGTCATCATCTACTTGCCATATCAACATGGAAAATATGGGTTATCATGATCTTTGTCAGTTCTTATTTGGAGTTGCTGTTCTAGACTGGCTAGAGAATGGATTGGATGCTGTTCCTGATGCCAACTACAAGCAGAGAGAGGTTATCATGTCCTTGTCCCTCACAAGACTAATGGAGCCTTTCTACTCTGTCACATCCGTTCATTCAACAACAAATTACAGAGTGTACTGGGTGCATTTTGTTGTGGTGCCAGTTCTAGAGATGTTGTCATGTCCACAGTTTTCTTAAATAGCCCTATCTACATTTTGTATGCTACACAGTTTCCAACTACCAAATTCACTCACAAGGCATTAAGTGACCTGGGATATAGTAAAAGTGCCTTGTGCTTGACACTTGCTCAAGGTATCAATTGAATGGGACTGAATCCAAAACCATGCAGTTCAAAGTGAGTTTCCTAACCACACAGCCATGCTTGCATCTTGCCATGCCTGGATCTGATACACACACACACACACACACATGCACACACACAAACACACACATGTCTGGCATTCACCATGATAGATTGCTAGCCACTACACATTCTTTATTTTCTCTCCTTGTTTATTTCTGTGTTCCTTTCTGTGGAAGAGCGTAGGCTCGAAACTTTAAAGACTTTTTCACTTCTCGAGCGTTAAACTAATGCATTTGTTTGTTGTCTACACCACCTGTCTTCGTCTTTTGTTTTTTTTTAGTGAATTCTCCCCACACACATATAATGAAAGATTTGTTCTTCTGACCTGACTACATGAGCAGCATCCTGACTGTCAGACTGTGGACATAAGGAGACAAACTGTAACAACTTACGTCAGTATAGAAAGTAAGTGAGCTAATGTACAGGACAAAGATTTGATCTCTATAAACAAATCACACATACACACACACACTTTTACTCTTTTACTCTTTTACTTGTTTCAGTCATTTGACTGTGGCCATGCTGGAGCACCACCTTTAGTTGAGCAAATCGACCCCAGGACTTATTCTTTGTAAGCCTAGTACATATTCTATTGGTCTCTTTTGCTGAACCGCTAAGTTACGGGGACGTAAACACACCAGCATCAGTTGTCAAGCGATGTTAGGGGGACAAACACAGACACACAAACATATATACACACACATACTTATATATATATATA
>NC_068981.1:71844164-71847338 GCF_001194135.2 Octopus bimaculoides
TATATATACATACATATATACAACGGGGTTCTTTCAGTTTCCGTCTACCAAATCCACTCACAAGGCTTTGGTCGGCCTGAGGCTATAGTAGAAGACACTTGCCCAAGGTACCACGCAGTGGGACTGAACCCAGCACCATGTGGTTGGTAAGCAAACTACTTATCACACATCCACTCCTACACACACAAATAAATAGTACATATATAATAATCATAGTCTCTTGTGGTCTGAAAAAGATGATTCCACAAGTTTTTGTTGAATAACTTGCACGAATGATTTGTTTATAGTGATCGAATGTATGCACTGAACATTAACTCAGTCCCTCCATCAAATCGATGTTGGCTGATCAGGTGCATGGGGTATCACACATCAGGTGTTGAAGTGATTACAGAGCAATGTGACATGAAGCGTTTCACTCAAGAACTCAAAGCAACTCTTTGTCTAGGAATTGAAACCATGATCGTGTGAACGTGAGTACAACACCTTAACTACTAAGCCATGCACCCTCACTATATATATATATATATATGCATGAGTCATAACAGAGTGCATAAGTCAGGGAAAAAATGCACTTGTATATTTGTCAATAGAGTGGATATATCTGTCAATTGTCAGATATCACCACATTTCGAATTATATATTCTTTTATTCTTTTATTTGTTTCAGTCATATGACTGTGGCCATGCTGGAGCACCACCTTTAGTTGAACAAATCGACACTGGACTTACTCTTTGTAAGCCTAGTACTTATTCTATCGGTCTTTTTTGCTGAACTGCTAAGTTACGTGGAAGTAAACACACCAACATTGATTGTCAAGTAATAGTAGGGGGATAAACACAGACACACAAACACACACACTCACAAACACACACACACACACACACACACACACACACACACACACACACACACACACACACACACACACACACACACATACACACACACACGACAAGTCTCTTTCAGTTTCTGTCTACCAAATCCATTCACAAGGCTTTGGTTGGCCCGAGGCTATAGTAGAAGACACTTGCCCAAGGTGTCACGCAGTGGGACTGAACCTGAAACCATGTGGTTGGCAAGCAAGCTACTTACACAACCACTGCTACATGTATATATGTATACATGTATGTATGTATATATTTTTTTAGAAGGTTGATTGTTATGGCTGGTCAGGGAGTGACCACTGGTTTCGCTCCTATAAAGCACTTAGCCTATACTGCTAAGTACTTTTTAGGTGCAAAACCAATGGTCATTCTCTGACCGGTTATATCAATCAAACTTCTAAAATATATTACTGTTCTAATGTTTTAGAGTGTTCTTCTTTGGATATATGAACTACTGACGAAAAATGGAAGAAGTCTTTAACATTTTGAGCCTATATATATAGTATGGCAGATGCTTACAACTATTGGAATCAGAGGAAAAGAGTGAAAGGTGTCTGTGGGCAGCATGGGAGAGACATCAGAAAGAGCTTTTTTGTTTGTTATGGAGCAGGAGAGAGTTGCTGAGCTGGAAGAAACCAGTAGGAGATGATGAGCAGTGATTTGGCTACCTCTGCTGACCCACCAATGGGAGGGTGTTATGGTTCAGGGTTGAAACACCCGATGATTGTTGCATATTGACTGATGATTTTAGCTCCTCCTGGCCAAAACTCCATTCACTTTGGTGAGTGGAAAAGAAACACCTTCTTCTCGGCAGTACCAATAAAATAACATATATATATAATATAGATATATATATCCATTATACCCACCTATGTATGTATTTGTAGTAAACATATTATAGTATATATTGAGTATAAGTATATATACAATATATCTAGCTTCTTCTGTATATGCATATATGTATATAGTATGCACACACACACACACACATATATAAAGTATATGTGTGCATATGAATAATCATTATCACCCTGGGTTAGACCGAATTTGGATGAAGTGGATTTTCTGCGGCTGTATGCCTTTCCTGTCACCAACCCTCGCCTACCAGATCCTGTGGAACCTTTCAAACCATATCAGTATGGAAAACAAACTTAAAATAATGAAGATATAGAGCTTAGTTTCAGTAGAACTTTTTTTATAAGCTATGAATATTGTTTCCTTTGACTCAACAACTGGAAACAAAAGTCATTATCAAAATAATTTTATACATTTTACAATTAATATTATTTGATCCAAGGTGGTGAGCTGGCAGAAACATTAGCACACTGGGCGAACTGCTTAGCAGTATTTTATCTGTCTTTACATTCTGAGTTCAAATTCCACCGAGGTCAACTTTGCCTTTCATTCTTTTGGGGTTGATAAATTAAGTACTGGGGTCAATCTAATCGACTGGCCCCCTCTCCCCAATATTTCGGGCCTTGTGCCTAGAGAAGGAAAAAAAAATATTACTTGATCCAAAAAACATAGAATTTCAAATTTGAATGCTTTAGTTTTGTTTCTTTTACTTCTGTGTTAAAATCTTTGTGAAGCTCACTTTGTCTTTCGGTCACCTGGGTTTCACAAACCGAAATTAAGAAACTAGAACTGATTAAGTTAACTAAGTCTGTTTATCTATCCTGCATAAACATGATTATTTTAATGTTTATTTATGGTCCCTATTTTTCTTAGCTGTGGGAAGTTGTCCATTTATAGGTCTAAGGAACATGTTGCTAATCCTCTCTCAGTCTTGTGCTATCTTGGCAGTGAGGACCAATATCTTCTGATCTGTCCTAACCATACCTTTCTGATTTTCTCTTTACATCTTTTATTGACATAATAAAACTTCTTACACATGCTACAAACAGGTGGTCCTTTACAAGAACATAAACCTTTCGTTGCTCACAAATAGCACTTTGAACTTCACTTTCCTTTTTTCGCTCTGGTAACTATTTTTTCACTGTAGTATTAATTATGACAAACCATATATATATATATATATAATAAAGTAAAGTTGTGGAATACCGTACGAGTGGAAATATATATGAAAGAAGGTTTGAAAATGCACTTATTTTTTAAAAAATATTTATTTACTTAACCGGTTTCACTTTTTTAGAAAAAGATTATCAAAAGTCTTTGAGAATAATAAAAAATGTTAAAAAACAGTTCGAGAATTAAAATGCATATATACATTCTTTGATGATAAAATATATTTAAAGTATAAAGCTTTGTATGAACTTTGTATTGTTACATA
>NC_068981.1:71849037-71856213 GCF_001194135.2 Octopus bimaculoides
ATATATATATATACACAGTTCAAATTTTAAAAGACAAAAGATGAAGACGAGTGAAGGAACAGCAAGCAGGTGCATTAGTTTAACACTTGGGAAGAATGGAAAAGTTTTTGATGTTTGGAACCTATGCTCTTTGACAGAAAGGATTGAGAGGAAAAAAAAAATGGAGAGAGAAAAAAACGTGTATTTTAATGGTTCAATATGATGAAATGGCTGGAAAAAAGAGGCTGGTTGTTTAGTGTGAGCAAGAAAGTCGTGGAGAAGGTGGTTTAAGTAGAGGATGAAGTGTAAAATGGAATTAGCAATGGACGGTATGCAGGAAAAGAATGTGGAATAAAGCAAGAGGGAGAAGGCGGTTAAGGGTTCTTATTTTGGAGAGATTAGAACAAATGGTGGCATGCATGAGGTGGCAGAAAGTGGAGTGGAGGATGGGTAAGATAGTAAAAGCAGAATGAGAGGTAGGGTAGAAATGGAGGTGGAAACCTTTGGGGATGAGGTACTGATGAAAGTAGCAATTGAGAAAGGAAATGCGACTGGAGAAATGTGTTTTTTGAAAATGAGTACATATACATATATGTATATACGCACATATACATATGTGAATACATACATTCATTTATACATACACACACACACATTAATTTATTATAACAAACATATTACACTCGATAGTTGTCAAAATGTAACATTGTTTGTTCTTGAGCATATCTAGGCATTTTGAAATTTCATTTGCTCACTAGATAATGAATTTACTGTCTTGTCTCTGAATGTTCTGTTTTATAACTCATGCTATTGTAATATTTGTATGTAGGTCTCCTTTTTCATATCTTAGTATAGTGGATATTGTATAATGACATTTAAATTATTTAAATTTATGATAAAATCACCTGGTTGTAAGGACTTTAATTATTAATATTTGAAAACGCCAATGATTTTAAGAAGGATGCAGTGTAGCTGCTTGACAATAGAGATGATTAGCTGAAACTATAAACAGTAAAGGGCTCATAAAATTTGATGAATTTTAAGAAGAATGGTTGAGTTTATTTAAATCTTTTAGTTACTTTTTTTTTACGTAAAGTTGCATGAAATTCAGTATTTGAGAAAAATATATATTTAGGAGAAAGTACCCAAGGGAAAAATTAGAACTGATTATAATTTACACCGTAGGGATGGAAATAAAGCAAAATGTGGATTCAGTATTTTGAATGAGGTCTTGACATATTCAGAAATTCAAAATCACAAAACTATTCTATTAACAGCTAAAGAACTAAATGAAAGAGGTAACTAGTTAAGATATAATCATTGGAAGTTATTGCTGATCAAGCTGATTAAGTATATAAGAATAGTAAATAATTCAGAGATGATTTTAAATAAGACATGATCTAGTTGTTGATTAATTACTGAGTATATTTCAAATATTTTTTACTCATGTTAGAAGACTAAAAATTTAAACCAACCTATGCAACATTCAACCAGGAATGTAGAAATAAACTGATAATGATAGTTTCACAGTTAAACAGTTTTGATCAGTGGTTCTCAACCAGGGTCCACATGACCCTGGGGTTTTATAAATCTTGGGGACCCATAAAAAATTTTGCTGCTAGAGCTTGTGCAATAAATTGGTTATACTTCAACAATACACAAAATGCTTTAATTTCTGATACATTCCCTTTTGGTATTTAATTATAAATATACATAGTGGGACTTTTTAAAACAACAAATGGCTATGGAAGTCCAGTAAAGTAAAATAGGAATCGAAAGGGTCCATAGGTAAAAAAATGGCTGAGAACCACTAGTTTAGATTTTAATCCTATTGCTAAACATATCTAAGTGTAGTTTCAAATTAAATTGCATCCTATTCTTTGGTTGTTTTTCTATCTGTAATTAACCTGTTTATATTGTTCAAAGTGCTCAGAACATGTAATTCTCACTGACACAAAGGAAGATCTGGTTATTGTCTAAGTAGATTTAGCAGTGGAAGTATTTCATTGATTTTTAAACTGAAGGTTGATAGTGACAATCTCCAACCCAGCCAGATTTATGCAAACAGTCCAATGAAATGGAGGTTTTCAGTAAAACATTATGAGCAATATTTCAGTCTTGCATCTTCAAAACACCTTACTTCAACCTGGTCTGGAATCAGTGTAGTGATTAGCCAGCTATAGTGCAGTATAGTAGCTAAAAAATATAATGATTATGTTTGCCTATGATCACATATGATCCATGCTTCTGATAGTGGCTTACAGTGGAGATATGACAGCACTGTATTTTAGAGCCTAAAGCTTAATTTAAAATATTTTGTTAATGATGCATAGGACATTCTTTTTGGGTGCAGTCTGTAATTTTGAGGACTGTAGTGAGTCACTGCCTTATCACACAGTAAAACATTTATATCATAGAAATATTGAAGAAATACAGTAAAATAAATATATTTGAGACCTGTAGAAAGTCATCAAAATGAGAACCATTAAATGATGGTAAACTTGTTGCAAACTTTATTTCTTGTTGAAGCATTTCATTTCATTTTTCTTTGTATCTATGACTTCTAACCATTCTTAGAAACCTGAAAAGCTGGGGTTTTCTTAGGTTATCTTGCTGTCAGAGTACTTTAGAAATGAAAATAGATTACTGGTAAGAGACTTATATTTTAGAAATTTAATGACTACTAAGTATGCCTTGAAACTAGAGAACATATTCAATTTTTGTGTGTATGTATAAGCATACATATTTGTGGGCAAATATTTTTTAGGTTAACCTTACCTTCATCTCTTATACTGGGTTTCATTCTATTGACTAAACTTATCTCCCGTGTTAACATAGGAGATCATTAACAGCATATGAGTATCATTCAATATCTACTGAGCTCACCTATAAGTCTGATGCCTTGCACTTCATAAGATGTTCTCATTATGCCACTATTCCTTGGGAAGTCCTGTAGTGTCACAATAATCTGTTCCTACTCTTGAAAGGATGCTGTTTTCATGCAGAAAGAAACAATTTTTTAATATTATCAAGTTCACTGAATAATGAACAGGCAGAATTGATTGTACATCAGGTAAAATAACTAGTGGTATTTAAATGTATCCTTTTATGTTCTTAATCAAAATGCTACCAAGTTCAACTTTGCTTTTTATGTGCTGAGTCAAGGTAATTATCAGTTCTTTTCTGTAATGGATAGGAAAGTTTTTCAAACTTTCATTCTAACATCCCAGGTGTGTCTGATAGAGATTACAGGAATATGACAACCAAAGGGAATTGTCCAAATAAGAAAAACAAGAGAATTCAATAGTTTTGAATATTATATCTCTCCCTAGGGAGGAATGGTTAGAAGATTCAGGTCAAGGATAGTACTGATTAATTACAAATAGGAAAAGTAAGGTTTTGAAGTAAAAGATCTCACTGGTAGACATAACTTCAAATTAACACTAGTTGCTGGCTATTTTGAGAGAGAGGAGGTAGGGAAATTCCTAAGGAACAACCTGCTTGAAATTCTGTTGATGGTGTTAAACTGACTACAGAGAAAGAATATAGTGGTAGAATCAAGAAACAACTTATCTATAGGAACCAATAGATATAGAAAGAATGTAAAATAGTTGAATAGTAAATAGTTGTAGAGCAAAGTGAAATATCAGGAAGTTTGGTGAGAAGTAAAAAGGCAGGTTTACATAACCAGGAAAAATAACTGAGAAGAAGAGTTTGGTTAATGTTTCACTCTGTAAGGTAGAGAGGCATGAAGTATTCTGAATTATGAGGCATTCTGTTTATATGTTGCTGGGTATCATTGACACAAAATATGTCTGAAGAATATTGATTCTGAATACAGCAAAGGTGAGTAGAAAGAGGTTTAAATATATTGGGAGGAGGGATTGTTGAATGAAGAATATGAATGGTATTGTGAAAACCTACTCAAGTGGAATCAATAGAACTGCCATGCAAAGGAGTAGGCTTGGCAGGAATTAAAAACAAAGGTAAGGAAGCTGCATTAAGTCCACATGAAGTAGTTGCTGAGATGTTAGCAGCATCAAGCTACATATGTTACTATGCCACTTAATTAATCTGGTAGTGTAGGAAGATGTTTATTCTCAATGACTGAGGTAGTATAATATTCCTAATCTGTTAGTAGAGCAAAGAAAGATGAATTAGAATTACAAAAATTTCAAGCTGATGATTCAAAGTGAGAGAATAATTGTGAGTCATATGGAAATGAGTAAAGGCTAAGATTTGTTTGGATAAGATACATTTTGAGTTTTACCAGAATGTGAAAATTTGGATGCTTTATTTCTAGTGAGACAGTTGCCAGAGAAGCTGTTGGCTAAGAAGAAACAACTTTATTTTGCATTCAATATGGAAAGTCATTCATAGGGAGCCACATCTCTGTAGTTTGGTGGTCCCTGAGAAAGCTTGGTATTGATAAATGGCTTGTGAGATTAATTTAACTCATGAAGGAGTAAAGTATATGTTGGCTGCATGTTCAAGAAAAGATTTAATGATGTTTCCCTACTTCTCTTTGCTATTACCCCTTACCCAACAAAGGAGGAATTGAATGTTCCTAGAAACTTTTATATGCTGATGGCAATGTTATCATTGCAGAATTTTTTGATGAACTACAGAGAAATTTCAAAACTTAAAAATATATTTTAGAACACAAATGAAATATTGGTTGACATAACAAAAAAAAAAAAAAGTACTAATTTATAACAAAGAATATTGTGAATTGACCTTTGCCCATAGTAAATATCCAGTGTGCTCTGTGAAAGCAAAAGGTATACAAAAAGTAGAGTAGGATTTCAAGAAGACTGAAAAGGAACTTGGACTATGGATGCAGAAGAGTAAGTTAGTTGTAAGGGGATGAATAAAATGATGACTGGGAACCACTTAAATGGTTGGTTAGAAATAGTTAATAGTTTCTGTTAGTTTGGTGACCTATTCAATATTGTTAATGGTTGTGGTAAAGGTATAGTATCAAGACTGGAAGAGTGCTTCGGCGTTGTCATTTCTTTAAATAGCAAAGCATTACTCTCTATGTGTTAAATGCATTTGCAGATAGTGTGTTGATAATGAGACATGCAAAGGGCCTGTGGAAGCTAGAGAATGATGAATAAAATATGATCCATCGAATGTAAAATGTAACTTGCATGAAAAGGAGATCAGAAATTTTATCAAGAGAGAAAATGGAAGTGTTACCAAGAGATCATCTGGAGGCATTGTTCAATGTATGCAATAGAAATGACTTGTCTAGTATGAATGTGTCAAAATATTGGGCATGTCAGACGAAAAATTGCAGTGCATTAACTATGGATGTATTTCATGGAAGATAAAGAGCAAGTAATACATTACTTTTAATTACTCCTCAGGGTATGATAAATTATTAATGACCAGTAATTTAAGAGTCACTTCAATTAAATTTACCTTTTCCTAACTGAAATTTACTTTATACCTAGCAATATGGAATCAATATGTTAGGGCTGGCACTACAGGCAAAGATGATGTATATTTTCTTTTATCACATGCTAAGGGAGCAGCTACATGATCATTCAACCTGTTAGACATAGCAACTAGATACCCCTTAAAATACAAAGGACATAAAATATGGGATAGTCAAAGCTAGAACACCTCTGAACAGGTCTGACATGAAATTAAACAACAATAAGTAACAAATTAGAACTCAACAACTGAAGACACTCATGTGTAGATATAAACTTTATCTTATATAATAATTTTAGTATCTGACACATTTTAAAGATTTTTTTACAAAATAACGTTGCATAAAATATAGTTAATTGATTCCGCAAATGGTACAGATGATTGGCACAACCATAAGTGTCACACTTGTGATAACAGCTCCATTTCTTTGCCTTCATCACTATTGTCATCATCACCATCATTTAACATCCATCTTCCATCCTGGCATTGGTTGGACATTCTGAGTTCATATACTGCTGGGGCTCACCTTTGTCTTCCATCTTTCTGGGGGATATAAACAATTAATGTGTGTATTTCCATCCAGCCATGCTCAGTGATTGCCAATTTCAACTCCCTATTTCTTAAAGGGTTTTGGCATGAAATTGGTTGCTAACATTGATTAGCTGTCACAAGACTATACAAATATTAATATTATATAATATTAATACTATATTAACATTATATAAATATCAATAATAATATATTCACTCAATGATGACCTATTGCATGAGAGTTTGCTTTTTTTCTGACTCAAGAAAACTTAAAGGATAATTATGTATATATATATATATATATATATATATAGCAGTACAGGGAACCTGTGGAAGACGTAGACCCAAGAAGACCTGAGATGAGATGGTGAAGTATGACCTATGAACGTTGGGCTTCAAGGAGGCGATGAGAAGTGACTGAGACCTTTGGAGATACGCTGTGCTTGAGAAGACCCAGCAAGGCAAGTGAGACCGTAACTGTGGCCTATACCAGTGCAGCATAACCAGCTCATTTTAGAGTACCCTTCAATCATTGGGCAATAAACTGTGTTTGCAAAGACCTGTTGAATCAAGTGAAGTTATTGTCATGGCCGATGCCAGTACCTCCTGATTGACATCTGTGCTGGTGGCATGTAAAAAGCATCATACGAGTGTGGTCGATGCCAGTGCTGGCTGACTGGGCCTGTGCCGGTGGCACGTAAAAAGCACCATTCAAACATGGTCGTTGCCAGTGCTGCCTGACTGGCTCCTGTGCCGGTGGCACGTAAAAAGCTCCATTCAAGTGTGGTCAATACCAGTACCACCTGACTGGCCCCCGTGCCAGTGGCACGTAAAAAGCACCCACTACACTCTGGGAGTCATTGGCGTTAGGAAGGGCATCCAGCTGTAGAAACTTTGCCAGACCAGATTGGAGCCTGGTGCAGCCTTCTGGCTTGTCAGCTCTCAGTCAAACTGTCCAACCCATGCCAGCATGGAAATTCTTTATTATTTTATTCCTTTACTTGTTTCAGTCATTTAACTGTGGCCATGCTTGAGCAGCACCTTTAGTCGAGCAAATTGACCCCAGGACTTATTCTTTGTGAGCCTAGTACTTATTCTATCGCTCTGTTTTGCCGAACTGCTAAGTTATGGCGGCATAAACACACCCACATTGATTCTCATGCGATGTTTGGGAGACAAAAACAGACACACAAACATATACACATACATACATACATGTATATAT
>NC_068981.1:71856742-71857421 GCF_001194135.2 Octopus bimaculoides
ATATATATATATATATATATATATATATATACATACATATATATATACATACACACACACACACACACACATATATACCCATGGAACATCATTGTTTTTGATGTCCATGTTTCCATGTTTGCAGGGGTCAGATGGAATCCTTTGAGGTAGATTTTCTACAGCCAGATGCCCATCTTTTGCCAGCCCTCACTTGTTTCTAAGCGAGGTAATATTTCCCAGGTAAGTTTTACACAGAAGATTAGTAATGAACTACATTGTTTGTATGATGGTAATGCTTGTTTGCAACCATCACATGATGTCAAGTCATACACACACACACACACACATTCACACACACACTTATGTATGATGGACTTCTTTCAGAGTCCATCTACCTAATCTGTTCACAAGGGTTTTGTCAGCCTGGGGTTACCATAAAAGGCACTTACTCCAAGTGCCATACAGTGGGATTGAGCCTGAGTCCATATGCTTGTGGAGCAAGCTTCTAAACCACACAGCCACGTCTGTACCATATCATCATCATCATCGTTTAACGTCCGCTTTCCATGCTAGCATGGGTTGGACGATTTGACTGAGGACTGGTGAAACCGGATGGCAACACCAGGCTCCAGTCTGATTTGGCAGAGTTTCTACAGCTGGATGCCCTTCCTAACGCCAACCACTCAGAGAGTGTACTACT
>NC_068981.1:71860700-71865067 GCF_001194135.2 Octopus bimaculoides
TATATATATATATATATATATATATATATATATATATATATATGTATATGTATATGTATGTATGTATATGTATATGTATGTATATATGTAGGCAGGGAATTACAATTTCAAAACACAAGAAAATTATAAGAGATGCTCATTCATATTCTATAGAAATGTGGTCCAAGTTCATTTTTTTTTCTTCTCTTTTTTCTTTTATATTCTTGATAAAAATGTTGTCTTTGAATCACTTCATTTCCACCAATATTTGCCAGTCTGGTAATTCCATCCATCTACCTTTGATTGTGCTGTCACCTAGTTCGAAGTTAGTTTGTGTTTTGACCAGTTGACAATTGCTGGACAACAACAAAGGTAGCATTGATTGCATTGTCTGACAGGCTCCACTTGATATAAAATTAAATCTAATGCTTTTCTTTCATCATTTGAAATTCAGAGCTGTTTACTGTATTCTATTATTTTCTTAGAAATCAGGAGCCTTTTTTTCAGTCCTCTCTCCTCCAGACCTATTACCAGTACTACTCTACAGAGAACTAATCTGGTTTGCTGCTGCTACTGTTTTGTTTTGTTTTACTCAATAGAGGAATATCAGGGAGACAGCTTCAAACACCAGAAGCAGATAGTACATCTGCTACTCATAGAGATGCTTTGCAAATCCTTACTGAAAATTTACTGTGTGATGCAAAAATAAATAAATTCCAAAAGTAAACTTAAGAATACAGAAAGTGAGTGAGTGTGAGTGAAAGAGAGAGAGAGAGAGAGAGTGAGAGAGAAGAGGAAATAAGAAGAACATATATAATCTTTTATACTTTTTAACCAATTACTAACTCCACATTTTGGAAGCTTTTATTTTTATTTTTATTATTTTGCTGGAGGTACTAGTTCTTGTTAAGTTTCTTTGCTAAGTTATATGCTTCTATGATATCTACTGACCAGCCATATATTCAAATTGCAATGTAATACTGTGGCAGCGTCTTAAGACTTGTATGATTCCATGTTGTGTAAGCCTAGTTTGGTTGGTAAGAGCTACTGATACTGCTATTAATGTTCTCATTATTTGTTGCTGCTGATAATGATGATAATAATGATGATAGCTGTGGTGGTGGTGATAGTGGTAGTGGTGGTGGTGGTGGTGCTGATAGTGTCATAGTATTGTTACTGATGTAGATATAAGTAGAAATTGTAGGCGTGTGCCTTTGTACGGTGTGTTCCTTTTTCTCTCTGTTACTACCACTACTTCTATTACCAAGGTTTAATTTTCTGGAAGTGAAAAATCTGCCTATAAAGCTGAAATGCAAAAAGTGTATGTAAATACATTTATCTAGTTTCTTTTAAAATCTAATTAAATTTAGAATAGTCATTATGTACATGCATACACACGCATTTGATTGCATGTATGCAAGTGCATTGTGCTTTTGTGTGAGCACACATGTTTATATCTGGCATAAAAACTAGTTTGTGTTACTAGTGTTGTACGTACATATAAACAGTGTATTCAAATTTTATCACATTTTCAAATCTAATCTTTTCATATTCTTGTGAATTTACATTTTGCATATGTTGATAACATCTATTCTCTAATTGTGTCACTTAGTCTTTTTTTATATTTCTTTAAGAAAATTGATGAGGGTAAAAGGAATAAGAATGAAAGAGAAGATTAGGGGGTAAAAAAAAGAAGACCTTAATTATCAACAAAGAAGCTGTCTATAAGGAGGCAATGACATGGCAGAAGGTAGGAGGAGATGTTGGAAGGGAAAGTGAGAGTAAGAGATGAAGGAATGTCATAAGTAAAAGTTAGTTGTGAAAGGCTATTTAGTGAGATGAAGTAGGAACTGCAGATAAGATGTAAGATGGTGAAGAGGTTTGGGGAGAGACTTATTTAGATTAGGTTCTTTGACTTCAGTTATCCTCCCCGTCCTCTTCTCTGATTTAATAACACCTGCTTTTCTAACATTTTATACTATGCTGTGGCCCCACCAAAAATACCATCTCGTATCAGAAACCAACACACTGATTTGCTTGGTTTACAGTCACAGAGGAACCAAGCAACTGATACAGAATAAAAATAAACATTGGAGAAAAAAGAAAAAAAATAAGGAAAATGAGGTCAGAGGTGATATTTAATGTCAGCTTGCCTTGTTGCTGTAGAATTTTGCCTAAATTCATTATTTTCCTTCTTAAATATTTTATATTTTGCTACAAATATACCCAGTTTTCAAATCTAATTGTAGAAATCCTATCAGTAGGTGTTAGTGCTTATTTATGAATATTATTGCCACATTTTTTATTAAAATTTTGTTAAGATAAATTGAGTTTTGTATTGTTTTGTATTTCTTATTTACTTTTATTCAACCATGAGTTTAGAAACATTGAACAGAGTTTTGAAATTTCTATAATTTTTTAAATTCAAGTTATAAAGCATACAGATGGTCTAAATCTGTTACTTAATCTACCATTAAATATTCTACAAAAAAAAAAATGACACTTTATTAATTATATATGTTCAAATATATATCTTTTCCATGTGTTTTAATTGTTATTCCACATATAAAATTTAAAGTGCCATATATTTGGCAAAATATATTCACAGCTCAATATCCAATGTTATATCCTTTTTTCTCAATGAGTTAATGTCATTTGAGAGGATTAGACTTAATTAAGCTCTTGCAACAGAATATGAAAATTCATTCACAGGATTCTTTGATCACATTGAACAGATGGCTGAGATTCAATAGTTTCTGAGTTTTGACATCATGATCAGCTTTATTCTAAAAATTATCCATAGGATTAAAATCAGAGTATTCAGCAGACCAGAACAGTAGCTCAATTTTTTTTCTATTGGAAATGAATTTGCTTAACTAAATGTTTGGTGCGTATGAAGTTGTTAACATGCACCAGCATCCCTTTGAACAGCGGTCATTAAAGTAATGCAAAAGAACATCTCTCTAGGAGCTTTTGTACCACTCCTTATCAATGATGTCAGTGATACAATGAACAGGTTTTGAACTGTGAGTTGAGAAATCACCTCGACTGGTGGTTCTCAGCCAGGATCAATATGACCCTTGAGAGTCCATTTAAGATTTTTGGGAGTCCACGTAATAAAGTAGTAAATTGGGGATCCACAATGGCATTTTAAGGGTCCCTGCTAGGTTTCTTTTTCTAACATTTTATGTAGTTCAAACTACGGAAGTTAATTGAGTGAAAAACAAAACAAGAGTTTTGAAAGAAGTTTCTATAAAACTATTCTTTTAACATTGAATGGGTATCGGGTCCACCAGAATAAATTAAAATCAAAGGAATTCATAGATAAAAAATGGTTGAGAACCCCTGTCCTAGACCATAATGCTGCTCTATACACCCATCATGGTGCTCTGGAAACAATTGATATTCAATTCTTCACTACATTCTGCCATAATGTCCAAATATTTTGAACTTGTATTCATTTACATAACGCTACTCAGCAGGAGTCTATCTAAACAATATAAATTGGCAGAGTTGTTCAACATAAAGCCACCTGCCTAACACACCTATTTTCTATTGTTTAAGGAAAATTTCTTTTCCATTTAAAAATATTTTTTACCAGCCCTCAAACTCTCTGTTTCAGATATATAACCAGCAGTAACATTTCCATTTTTGACATTCTGTTCCAACATATTTTTTTCTCAATTGAATGTATTGAAAAATTGAAAAGGTAGAGGGGAGTGCTTATTGCATAACTCAGCTATATATCGTGTGTATATATATTTATATACAAGGAGGTGCTGTAAAGTTCCTAGCTTTAAAGGCATCATGAAAGGCCTGGTTGGAGGCCCAAACTTTCAAGGTTCTTTTACAGAGCTTAGAAAAATTGAAGGATCGCTGCAATAAGCGTGTGAATCTATGAAGGGAGATATGTTGAATGAACTCATAATCAACTGATCTGCCTGTCTCTTCTTTTACCCAAAGCCAGGAACTTTTCAGCACCCCCTCATATACATATACATCATCATCATCATCATCATCATTTAACGTCCGTTTTTATGCTGGCATGGGTTGGATGGTCTGACTAAGGTCTGGAGAACCAGTAGCTGCACCAAGCTCCAACCTGATCTGGCAGTGTTTCTACAGCTGGATGCTCTTTCTAATGTCAATCACTCCAAGAGTGTAGCCGGTGTTTTTACGTGCCACTGGCACAGGAGCCAGTCAGGGGGTACTGGCATCGGCCATGTTCTGATATATATATATATATATATATATATATATATATATATAATGTGTATGTATGTATGTATGCATGTATGTATGTATATTGCCTTTCTTTTTAGAGCCAGTAAAGTTTCAAAAAGTATTAAAAAATTGCTTTTTTGTTACATACAATATAAACAATGCAT
>NC_068981.1:71865454-71870623 GCF_001194135.2 Octopus bimaculoides
TCCTAGACCTTAAAGAGTTAAAAGTTCTTGAAGTATAGAATAATGTACACTGAGCTGGATTAAAGCCCAAAGAGGTCCTAAATACTTAAAAGATTTTGGTGCTTCCGTATTTATGTAATTCAAAATATAAGCAATAACAAATCATAAAATAAATTTTTATTTTTCAAAATGAAATAAAACTAACAGTAAGATGAAAAATAATGTTTATTTTTGTATATTTCCACTTTATCTTTATTTGAAAAGTTTTCTATTTTTTCAATTGCAACACATCTGATAATTATATTTCTGATCATATAAACCACTTTGAATATATCTTAGCAAGTTTAAAATGATTTCTTTTGTGCTGTAAACCATTTACCATTTCTATGATCCTCCTTTTCCCTTGATTCCCTAAGCATGTGCTTATTTCACTTAATGGTTCACCTAGTACTCAATGTACACCAAAAAGTGGGGTGGGAATTCTTACTAAAAACCGTTTTCTTGAAAGTCTGCAAGAATTAATTGCTCTTCTAATAAATTTCACAAATTTTGAATAGTTATTGACTCCTCTTCACCAATTGATAAATTGGTTTGATTGGTTTGAAACTGAATAATTTTGTTTGCTCTCTTGTTTATCATTAATACCACAACTATAAACTTGAAAAAGTATCTATTTTGTAAATAAATTTATTGAGGTTATTTGAACTGTTGTAATGTGCTTTAATCAAAGTCACATCACAATATTCATGAATTCATTAATTGTTTGTACATTTTCTGACATTATATTCATTTAGTCATTATCTTTCTTGGAGTCACTGATTATTTATCAAATTTTCTTGTTATAATAACATTAATTTTTGCTATTATTAATTTATTGTATAAGATAAATAAAATAAAATATATAAAGAGAAATGATATGCAACTCAAATGATTACAGTGATATTAGTTGAAATCAAAATAGACATCATAAAAATACTTATTAAAATGGTTATAGTAGTAATAAAAGGCATATTCCAGTTATCAACTTATTCTACAAACTAAAGCAAATATCAGTAAATTTATTAGTTTACATAGAACTACACTGTAAATTTTTTGATATCTACTTATGTGAACTCTTCATTTTATTACATAAGTTGCTAAAAATTATTTCAAGTCATGTGAACACAGACTTACATTTTTTAAATGTAGTGTATGTATATTTGTGTGTGTGTGTGTGTGTGTGTGTGTGTGTGTGTGTGTGTGTGTGTGTGTGTGTGTGTGTGTGTGTGTGTGTGTGTGTGTGTGTGTGTGTGTGTGTGTGTGTGGTGTGTATGTGCACACATGCATGTGCATGAGTGTGTTTTAAAAAAATGCAAGACATTTTAATTAAGTTACTTGAGTATGCCTTAAAACTCTGAAATAGTAAAGTTTCCAGTTAGTGGTCACATGTACAGTGTGTCCCCAAAAATGTATATACACAGTGAATGTTTATGAAGTCAGCGTTTATTAAACTACATTTCATTTTCAAAATTTAATAGAATCTACTGACAGAATTATATTTTTTTCTGAATACCTCTTTTCAAACTGATGACTGTGCTGGTTTGGGCACTGCTTATAATGTGAAGCAATAGAATTGCAAACATCAAGAAACATTTTGTTTGGTATTTGTGCACATTCTTCTTAAATGGTTGCCTTCAATTCATCAAGTGTCACTGGTTTTGTAGCATAAACCTTATTAAGTATCCCCACAAAAAAATGTCTAATGGTGTGTGGTCCAGTAAATGCCAAGGTTATTCTACTGAACCTCTTCATCCAATCCACCTGTTGGGCAAAATCTCATAAAAGTAAGTCTTTACATTACTAAGGTAGTGTAGGGGTGCCCTCTTGCTGGAGATAAAACTCCACATCTTCAAAGTCCTCTCGAATGCATGGCATAACAGTTTGTAGCAGCAAGTTCAAGTAAATGGGACCCGTCGTAGCTTCATCGATAAAGTATGATCTAATTAATCCTTTTGATGATTAACCTCACCACACTCTAATGCCTGGTAAATTAACATGATATTCCTCTGTAATACGTGAATTCTTGGGTCCTCTGTAGGTGCAATTGTGGCTGCTAATTATGCCAGTTTATTTAAACGTAGTCTCTTCTCTCCAAATATTCCTCTTTTGGAAAGTATGCATCTTGTACACATCTTCAGTCTGGATCATCTTCATTGAGAGCATAGACTATTCTTGGAATGTGACTTTCCCAATGACAGTGCTTTCCAAATGTGATGGAGATTGATTTTGTAATTCCTATCTCATGACTCACTTGCTGCACTAATTTTCTTGAACTCTGGCAATATGTTTCTAGTACACTTTCTTGCTTTGTGGAGCTTGTCAACATCTGTGGCCTTCCAGAGCATTTCCTATCGACATTCTGAATAGTTCCATTTGCTTTAAACTTATCTGTAATTTAAGAGATGGAGTTATTTTGGACTTCTTTGAAACTCTCTTCTAAATTGTCTTTGCCCTTTGACTGCATTTTCAAACTTCCAGTGGTACTTTAGGATAAATTTCCCCTGTTCAACGCTTAATCTGTCCCCTTTCATTATTTATAATAGGTTAAGTTTAAAAAGCAATGAAAGTTGAGTTATCATCTGTTAAAATGTGTATACATTTTTTGGAGACACCCTGTATACTTTACTCACAAGATCATATAAGGCAAATTGTGACTAAAACATTAATAAGCTGTGAATGAATAAAATAAAAATAACAAATACTATCTACCTATGGTGATTTAGTAATCAACAAAACTAGGGACAGCATCTAAGCTTACCTTTTGTATTTGAACAGATGTGATGGTCCCAAAGCGATCCTGTAAAACAAAAATGTAGTGATGTCTTTTTGATTCTTCTATTTTATTACTTTTACCCACTCTTAGCATTGAGCACATAACATTTAGGAATACAGATTCACATTAGGATTTTAGCCTTTCTGTTTTTTATATCATTCTAGGATAATTGGGAGGCTTTTTGTTCATGGATCATTGCCTTACTTCACTAGACATGATTTCTACTGCTAACTACTTGGCTGTCAATGGTAAACCTTGGTTAAGTAGATAAAGTGGATACTACTTGAAATGTCTTAACTCCAATAGTTGGATGATAGGAATGTCTTTTCTCACAGTTTAGGAAATGAATAAATATGAGTATGATACAACAATAGCAGATATACAAGTATCTCAAACCCATAAATGAAATGTCTACACTTAAAATGTGCAAAATTCTTCTCAAAAGTTTGCTGGAAGCATTAAATAACTTTTGATATGTATTTGTGCTGTGAGTGAAGCAGAAAAAAAATATAGCATGGAAAAAATCTAATCCTTTTTGTATTTCTGTTGAGATACACTGCCTTTGTTGCAGTTAATTTTGGAAATTAGAAGAATTAAGCATAATAACTTATAGAATAGGACCAAGGGCTCTCTCAGGTAGATTGGTATCATAGGGGTTTAAACTAACATCTTTGTTAACCTCGATAAAATTGTTCTTTTACACAACTGTAAGTACATGCATGAGTGGTGTGATTCAATATGGAAATAAAACAGGCAGGGAAGTCAGAATATTTGGAAACAATTAACTCTTATCTGTGGATTTAATAGACAAAGAAATACAAACCAGTTGAGAAAACATTTGTGTATCAGATGATAATTTTTGTATAGTAGTGTTGATTGAACATTGTTTACCTTGCAAGACACTGATAAAATGAATGAATTAGTCACAACTCCTAGCCATGGAAACTGACTTGGCGATAAAGTTTTGTATTAAACTGGGTAAAAATGCTACAGAAACTTATGAAATGCTCCAGATTCCTTATGGATTAATTAGTATGAGCCAAGAATCTGTTTTTCATTGGCATAAGAGACCAGCCAAAGCAAGTCCACTAGGAAGCTCATGACAATCCCCTTTTTTAACAGTAAGGGCATAATATACATCCACTGGGTTCCCTCTTGTTGGACGGTCAATAAAAAGTATTTTGTGGAAGTTTTGAAGGTGTTCAGAAAGCGATTTCATTGTAAAAGGCCAGTACACCTGCATCAGGACAATGCACCATTCCAGAATTCCATTCTGGTAACCAACCACTTGACAGAGATGGGCATCAAAATTGTCCATCCCCACTCCCTACAGTCCAGACCTTGCTTCTGGTGACTTTTTGTTGTTCCCTAAGCTGAAGGAGATGAAGGAAGCTATGCCAAGAATCCTTGACACCTCTACTTTGGAGAACATCCATGGAGTCTTTACGAAGTGGTTGGAGCACTACAAATGTATTGAAGTCAGAGGATCCTACTTTGAAGGAAATTAGTGTTTTATACTTCTTTGAAATTAATAAACATTCTCTCATGAAAAAGTCTCAAAACTTCTGGAATGCACCTTGTCCATCCAAAGTGCTTCTTCCGGTCTTCATCTACCGAACCCACTCACAAGGCTTTGGTTGGTTTAGGGCTACATGTAGAAGACTCTTGCCCAATATGCCATGCAGAAGGACTGAACCCATTGTTATAACTCTAGTTATTCTTTCATATTATGTTTTCACAATTCCAGGACATGACTAAAAGTATTTCCCTTGGCTCTGCTAGGCAAAAGAATAGTAATATAATTCGAATTTAAAATCAAACATACCCATTTAAACTTCAAATAGCAAGAATTTTTCTGGAAGTACACAATATGATGACTTTCAATCATTAAAAATTCTATGTGCAAATGACTGTTCACATACATTTACAAATAAAACAACAAAAGGCTTAACTCTACTTTTTTTTTACTACTAAAAAGTTCACAATAAATTCTGCAATCTGAAACTATCACAAAGCACTCTCATCAAACATTGCCAACATGTAGTGATTGTATCTATTGACTATTGATTAAATTCAGCATGACTTACTAAAAAACTGCTGAACAGAGGTACTGCAATTGTTTGGCTCTCCAAACAAAAGGACTTTTTAAAACCTTTACTTGTCTCAGTCATTGGACTGCAACCATGTTAGGGCACACCAACTTAAAGTAGATAGTTGAACAAATTGACCTCTCTATTTATTTTAAAGTTTAGTACTTATTCTATCAGTCTGTTTTGCTGAACCACTAAGTTATAGGGACATAAAGAATCCAACACCAGTTGTCAAGCACTGGTGGGAGACAAACACACACACACACACACACACACACACACACACAC